>NW_028301615.1:3636363-3787878 GCF_987345545.1 Pholcus phalangioides | reverse complement strand
AATCTCCGCACCTAGGAAATGTTCATGCGGGTCCGGACGTCGTCCGCATGTGTCAAAACCTAAGTGCGGGCTCCGCATCCGCACATAGAAGTTTTGACAATAGGTTTATTCGGGGCTATTCAGACGATGCGGATGCGGAGCGAATTCGTCCGCATCTTTGGCTACTTTTTGAAGGTGATTTTTCACGGAATTTTTTTAATTATTTGCCATAAATACCCTTAAAAACACCATATGATGGTCCCTGCTCATTAATATAATGTACCTACATACGTCTATCCCTCCGTTTCCTTCTGAGATTGAGATATAGAAACTTCAACTGCCTTTTGTCCATATTTCACAATTTTATACAATGAAACCTGTCAACAACGGGCACTGACAGCACCACCAGTTCTGTTCATTACGAATATTTAATTGACTACATACTTTAATAACTTTTAAATTTAATTTAAAAATTTTAATTTTTTACTTTTTAAATTTTTAAAATTATTTAAAAATTTAAATATTTGAAATATTATTTTAAATATTTGTTATTTTTTTTAATTTTTAATCTGTTAATTTTTTTAAACTTTAAAAAAAATACTTTTGTTAAACAACGTTATCCACGTACGGTGTTCACTCAGGGCCGGATTAAGACGTTTGAAGACCCTAGCACTTGAATAGTTTTGGTGCCCCCCTTCCCCCCCGATACCTACAAGTTTATTTTACTCGATATTCAGTCTATAAACTGAAAGAAAATGAAATTTTATATTTCAGAAGTGACTAATCTAAGGATGGGATTTCACTCTAAAAGGTTTATGAAAGTTATTTTATAAAACTTGAAAAATGTAACCAATAAACACATCTGTTACATTCGAGGAACTTAACTGATCTGCCTATTGGTTGCATTTTTCAAGTTTTATAAACGAACTTTTATAGTGTAATCCCGGCCTAAGACAGAATTGTGATGTGAATATTTCTAAGCGCAGGCATTTTGAAAGTCTCTACCCCTCCCCTTTTTTACTACTTGCAAATTCTTTGATATCTCCTGAATTTTTTTTTTCTTTTTTTGGAACATCGAAAGTTTTGGATGTTTTTGGATTGGATTTTTCAAACATTCGATGTTTTTGGAATTTTTCTTCCATATTTTTCCGGAAAGACGGATTTTTTTTTTCAAAATGTTTTGAAAATATTTGAAGACATTTTCTCCCATCGACTACTTGTGAGGATCGAAATGAAGACATCTTTATTCCCATATTCTATGTGGCTCTAGATTAAACCACCAAAGAATGCCTCTAGGCTGCCTATGGCCACTGAATCAGGGGTGAAGGAGAAAAATAATTACAAAAATTGCGAAAAAACAGTTTTTATGCACGAATTTCGAACTAAAGATGCGGGCGATTCGTCCGCATCTTAGCATTCAAACATTGAAGCGCTCGTTTGAAAGGGTATTCGGACCCGCGTTCGCATCCGCTCCGTGTGAAAGGGGCCTAAGTATTCGTTTTATAGTGGAATAAGTAAATCGGCGGAATTTTTTGTAACGACTATCGTTATTACTAATTGTTGATTAATTATGACATAATAAAAGAAAAATAATTAATTAGCGGTAATTAATAATTATACTGAATCCAACGGAGTTTCTGTGATGGTTAATTGTTAATACTAATCGTTAATTAGTTGACAACAAAAGCGAAATTGTTAATTAATCATTAAGTAATTAGGGGAAATTAATAATTATAGTGAATCCAATGGAGTTTTTGTGACTATTAATTATTGTTAATATTAATCGTTAACTAGTTATGACATAATAAAAGCGAAACCATTAATTAATCATTAATTAAGTACAATTAACGATTATACTGAATCCAACGGAGTTTTTGTGACGGTTAATTGTTATTACTAATCGTTAATCAGTTATGACATAATAAAAGCGATATCGTTAATTAAAATACCGTTGGATTTAGTTTTGTCGTTAATTAGTTAATTTACTAATTAACGATAAATCGTTAATATTTATCGGGTATTTAAAACTAAATCCAACGGAATTTTGCAACGATTAATTGTCGTTTTTCTAATCGAAAATTAGTTATGGCAATAAAAGCGAAATCGCTGATCAGTTAAAAAAAAGTATAATCACTAAATTCCTATTCATTTCATGGACGTTCGTCATTCTTTCATGTTTAATTTTATGATAAATATTTTACCAGTTGTCAACAAAAAAAACATAATAGATTCCCTCGTGGTAGCTCCATGATGCCAACTGATCATTCAGGCTGACGCTCCCGCGAGCGGTGCACTGTTACCACCACCGGCTAGAATCGCGCTGGATCACCTCGCTTTCTGCAACTGCCATGGTTTAAGCTATAAAGCGAGAAGCAGGAACTTGGGCTATGGAACAGCACTATGGACGTACCCTTAGAAGGCATGACGTTAATCTCGCTTTAAAAACTAGTTTTTTTGAATATTGGGGTCTGGTCCATTCCCCGCATGCCGAGAAAAGCGAGGTTTAATAAGAATCGCAAAATGCATTCAGCCAGTTAAATGGATTTTTAGAATGAAGATATTCACGAATTTTCCAGAATACGTGACTCGAATTTTCCGGCATCGGGTATTCCCGACATACTCCTCTCCCTCGATGTTTCTCGACATGCTGGATAATGCGGGAAATACGTAACAATTCCTACAATTTTTATAAATTTTTAAGGTATTTACGAATTTATGGGACACCCTGTATAAATATATAGAGAGACATACGTAACTATTAAATAGTCGTCTAGCGATACGAGTTCTGTCGGTAGCTTTGGCGTTTGCTTGGCAATGTTTCATTAAAGGAAGTGAAAGAACCACCGCCAACAAGGTTGCACTACGGAGAGAGAGAGATATGCTTTTTTCTTTTCTTTTTTCGCATTTAATAACCGAAGGGCTGAGCGCGGAAATCGGCAATTTGTTCGAAGTCGTCGGTCGGCGATGAAGGACTTTGTGTACTCTTTGTTAACGCTGGGCTTCCTGGCGGTGGGGCCGGTTCTCTGCCAGGAGCGACACTTGAACCGGCGCCGTTGCGATGGGGCTCCTAGAGGCGACGGGACGACCGTCTATAACTTCACCGTTCCCGACGTGATGGACACTCGGAACGTCAGCCTTTCGTCCTACGAGGGCAAGCCGCTTCTCATCGTCAACGTTGCGACTTACTGAGGTTACACCTGGCATTACACTCAACTGAATGCACTAAAAACTACTCATGGTAATGCCGGGTTAGAGATCCTAGGTTTTCCCTGTAACCAGTTTGGCAAAGTGAGTATTCATTCATTCATTCGAGCGATTCTGAAAAATGTCTAATAATTGTGTTTTCGGATCCATTGTTCCACTTTAATTGTGGCGCGTTCAATGGAGAACCCTTCCAAATTGAATTTCACGTCTATTGGAACCGATCGAACTTTTCGGAACTCCCATAAATTTTAAACCATTTTTGGCCTCACCAATTGATGTAGAGGCATCTCCACACAACCCTGAAGTTCACCAATCTGATACCGAGGCACACCCTTTGGGAATTATTTGGGCCACTTTAGAAACGCCGAGATCCACGCATTTTCTGCCTCTCGCCGAGGGATGCCAGAGTCGCGTGGCAATTGTCTACAGAAATAGAGTTTGCGTTTACCACTGGTAGACGAGTATTTTACCAGTGCAGCGTTTTTTACCTATTGACTACTACTACTAAACCACACACATGCACCTCGTCCATACTCCTCTGCGGAACTTCTAACGAATTGGTACATGTGTTGGAATGTATGTGTATACGTGTTGTGAACCTTAACGCGAAGTTTGTTTCCGTGTAATACTTGTTAGGCTGGACCTGGGCGCATACCGGTTAGACAGCTTTAGACAAGCTTGGTCATTTTTGTTCATATTTATTCTCATGACGCAACGTTTCAATTTTTCGTGTGCGCCCACTGTGATGAGTGTAATAATTGAAGATCTGTACCGTTGCAGTCCTGTTGCTTTCTGTGGCGATACTTTTCAATGGGGAGAGCGGCTCGCATTGGCGCCTCGAAGTTGGGAACCACAGAAAACTAACTTCAGCTGACGACCCCTGTGGGATTCGAACCCGGGTCCTGACCCTCACATGAATGAATGAATTACTATGACCACCACTGCGGCCTACCTATATTGACTGGTATACAGGATAGGAAAACGTTGGTTAGCACCATATATCCCAACCCGATACTCACGGGCGACCGGGAAAGACGGACGAGTTGTAATAGCGAATATTTTATGGAGTAGTTGTTGTTGACGATAAATTTGGTCATTTGGGGCTGCCACCTCGAAGAAAAATTAGTCAGCCCCTTCCGCCGACACAAAAAGTTTGGGAGCCACGCTATGTAAGAGTACGTCTACACTCATATACATAGTGGAGCGAAAAGTCGCAAAACACGTGTTGCGCGACTTTGCATACGAGTGTGGATGTACCCCGAAGACATACTCGCACACTTTTTCGAAAAGAATTCCAAGAAATTTTGAAAGGTGCGCAGTAGAATCTGAATAAGCCGAGGGGTGAACGGGACCGAGGACATCTCGGATTACTGAGAAACCAGTAGAAATCGACTTTTAGGGAGGTCGGGGGAAGGGCCTTAGACTTAAGCATTCGTACTCACTTTTTACTCTCGCTTATCTTCTTCATAATTCAATGTCCTAAAAAAGTTCAGTGGTTTTCAGTTTTTTTTCCGTCACGGCTCTCTTGGCCTTATCATTGTTTCTCCGCGGCTTTCCAGAATAGTCTAGAAAAGAATCTCTTCAAAGCACTGAATATGCGCACAACTGGGACCTTTAACTGGCTTGCAGATAGGGCAATAGAACCTACTGGTGCTTGCGGGTTACTCGTGGTCCGTCGAGCACTTTGATAACGCATGTAGTATACGTTAATGAACCGCGGGCTTGTCTAAAACGCCAAATGTGGCCCACGGTGCATCAACGGTGGAAGACAACGGATCTGCACCAACTTCTCGCGACGCCCCTCGCGAGTCACGATGAGGATAATTGGCTTAGCTCATTAAGATTAGATTTGCCAAGACTGGTATTGTCTTCATAAGGGAAAGTGACGGAGGCTCTCATATCGCTGGAGCACAATATCAATGTTACTTTTTTTACAAAATAAATTTACCGTAGAATGGCCCGAAGAAAATACTGGAAGTGGGGGGGGGGATTCCCCTCCCCCAGCCCAGGCATAAAGATCTCTTAAAACTGAAATTACTCGCAGTCGTTGGAAGAATCAATCAAAAGAAATACGTAAAGCGCTTTGAGAAGGAATTTCGAAAAATTTCAGCACCTGGGATTATCCGGAATCACCAACTTCTGCATTAATATGAAACTCGTGCGAATAGAATACACAATCGGACATTCATTTGTCCATTGCTTTAAATGAACAGAGTGATTCCATAATTGCCCTTGGCGCATTTTACTGACCGACCGTTGATCCTAGAGGCAGACTACCAATTAGAAAAATTACCTAAATAACGTGCAGAACTCGGATGCGTCATTCATCTTGCAAGGGGTTGTATGGTTATTAAAAAAGAAAAAACTTTTTATATGGACACCCTGTCCTCAAAAACCCAATTAGGAAGTTGTTGCCCTGTCTCTTGAGGCAAAAAAAAAAATCCGCATTTGTAAGTGCAATATTTGCTGGCATATTCGAATTCAAAATCGCTGAAAATACGGGAAGGAACAACATAAACGAGGGAAAGAAACGTTCTAAGTTAGTTTACGCTGTTTTTCCCCAACTTTTCTCCGCTGTTCGAATTCCAATATCTCAGCGAACATTGCACTTAGAAGCGTGACTTTTTATTCCTTTGACCTTAGGAGAGACAGGGCAACAACTTTCTAATTGAGTTTTTGAGACAGTGTCCGTATAAAAAGTTAATTTTTATACAGTTTGTTATTATTTTAATAAATATGCAACTCCTTGCAACATGAATGAGGTACCTGAGTTCTACGGCTGTTTTCGAGATGCATTTCCTAATTGCAAGTATGCCTCTGAGGTCAACGGTTCGCCACTAAAATGCGGCAAAGGGGAATCATGTTTTTCCAACCGATAATGGACAAAGAAACAGCAAAATGCCAAAAACACTACGCAATGATGATTTTACTCCAAGTTCTAATGCGCGAAATTTTCAACATACGAGGCGCAAAAAAAAAAAAAAAAAAAAAAAAAAATCCTAATTTTCGTATAAGAAGAGGTTGGGCTCAATTAACAAAAAAGAAAATTCCGCTGATTAATTAAACTTTGTTGTGAATGAATTACATTCATTTCTCTTTTTTTCGAGGAAAGACATTGTCCATTCTTAAAAGATGTCGCAAATAGGAAAAGTATCGGCCGGAAATGACCTCCAAAGAAATAAAAGTGCCTACGAGATAAAGATCACTCAAATATGTACACATTAATATGGGGGAGGGGAATAACGTTTTTTTGAAGAATAATAAGCTATGGTATACACACACACACACGCAGGGAGAGAAAGAGAGAGACGTTTTTTCCTAGTTTGTGATGTTTCGAAATTGTTTGATCATTTCTAAGAAACGCAAACAGGGCATTGTATCCTCATTTTAAGAGGATAAGCAGTAGTTAGACGTGTTTGCAGAAACGCAGTTTGGTAAAGCCACGTGGACGTAGTGTATTGCAGTAATAATCTTTAGCTCTAGGGATATCTTGCTCATCTGATCCCCTGTAATTTTAACTCATAGCATTTCCTTCATTAACGGATTTTCTCTAACGCAGGGGTTCTTAATCTATAAGTCATGACCCAAATCGAAGTCGTAGGGTCTTCCGAAATGGGTTGTTCGAACAGCCCGGGGTTCTTAACCTGTGGTTCACGACACCAACTTCATTTGCAAGGTCTTCTAAGAAGGGTCGTGCGAATCAAAGGCCGTAGCGGGGGGGGGGGGGGGACACTTGAGGGGTCTGCCTCCCCTCCCCGATATGTGAGAAAATGACCAAAAAAGGGAAATCAATTGTCCTATCATTTTGGTCCCCCTCCGAACGAAATTTCTGGCTACAGACCTGTGCGAATCCATTAACAGCCAGGGATTCTTCAGCTATGAGTCACGACCCAAATTTCATTCGCAGGGGATTCTCCGAGAAGGGTCACACAAATCCAATTGACGCCAGGGAATCTTCAGCTATGAGTCACGACACAAATTTTATTTTCTCAGGAGCTTCCAAGATGGTTCGTACGAATCCACTCACTGCCAGGGATTCCTGAGCTATGGGTCACGGTTTACGGGAAAATTAAAAGGCAACAGTTGGACCATAGGCGGAAATTGACTTGGAAGTCTGGGGATGGGGGGCACGATGATGATGATGTCAGCTCATATATACATTAGATCAGTCGACTCCACCTGTGATCCTGGAGGGGGATCACAGGTGGATCCCCACGCCCTCTCCGTATCTCCACCCATGAGTTTGACATGAGTCAGTGAGCCAGAAATTAAGCGAAGAATGACCGAGTGAGTCAGTAAATGATACAGTAGTTAGTGAGTGACACAGTGGTTAGTATTGGTGAGTGAGTGTCATAGTGAGCTACATAGTAGTAGACTGAGTGATCTAATGAGTGAGCGAGTGATAGAATGTGTGACCTAGTGTGTAAATACGTGACCTGGTGATTGAGTGTGACAGAATGAGCGACCTAGTCAGGGAGTAACAGAGTGAGCGACTAGGTGATTGAGAGTGTAACAGTGTGAGCAACCTAGTGAGAGTTGATGATAGAATGAGCGACCTATAGTGAGTGAGTGACCTAGGAAATAAGTGAGTGAGCAAGGGAGCAAGATTTAAACTGGTGAGCAAGTGAATGACCATGATATAAGAGATATAATAAGCGGCCTGTGAGTGAGTGACAGAGGGAGCAACCAAGTGATTGAGTGACTCATTTGCCCAATCACACGTTCATTCACTTACTCGTTCACTTGCTCACTCGATTGTTCACTCGTTCATTCACTCACTCAATCGCTCATTCCCTAATGTCGAGTTGTTGTCTATGAATTTTCCAGCGGTGAATTTTTCGGACACGATGGGTCACGACCCGAATTTGATTCGCAGGGGTTTTCCGAGAAGGGTCGCGCAAATCCACTTTTAGCAAGGGAATCTCGAGCTATGAGTCTCGACACAAATTTTATTCGCAGTGTCTCCTGAGACAGTTCGTACGAATATATTCACTGCCAGGGATTACTGAGCACGTCCTTGAGGACGCCTGTCCAAACAGAGAATTCCCCCACTCACCATAACCCGTCATCTATTGTCATCTATCTCTTAACCACGATTCTATCCAATTCAGCAAGTTGCCCCCAATCCAATCTCGTGTAAACGCTTCAAGAGTTTACCATGTTGGACCCGATCGAATGCCTTCTGGAAATCAAGGTAAATATCATCTTCATTTTTTCCTCTTACCCAAAGCTTTCGTCACGTGATCAAAGAAGCAAAGGAGGTTAGTGATACATGACTTCCCCTTCCTGAACCCATGCTGACTATCCGACAATACACTATTCTTGTCTATCTACTTCACCAACTGCCTTTCGATAATAATTTCCAAAATTTTCGAGAGGGAGTTCGTCGAACTCACTGGACGATGATTGGACGCAGCCTCTCTACTACCCTTCTTGAATATCTGCACAACATTAGCAAGTTTCCAATCCCTTGGGACGATACCCTCAGCAACACTAATCCTGTGTATCTGTGCGACTGGCCCCAACAATAGCATTAGCCCATTCGTTGAGGACCCTAGGATAGATATCATCTGGTCCAGGTGCTTTGCTTGCACATACATTTTTTAGAAGATTTAGGACCTCCACGTCTTCCACTTGAATATCGTTGAGGATTTTATTACCCCACGAAACACCCGTACATTCAATATCATTATCTCCATTAAAAACCGATGCGAAAAAGTCATTGAAAGCACTACACATACCTACATTGCTCACTACCCTAGACCCTCCTATAGAGAGGGGGGCCAACTATCCCCTTGCATCCAATATTTACGTATCTAAAATCTATATTACGTATCTATCTATTTTGGGTCAGAGCCAATATCTGTCAACCTAGATTCGACTTCCTTTTTACTATCCCTTGTCGCTTTCTTCAACGCTCTTCTTTTATCAGTAAGCAATGATAGGTCACCTCGTCCACTTTTATACTCTCTGAATGCTCTTTTCTTTTCAAGATAAATATATATTACGCACACTATCCGTGAACCATAGAGGGTGCGATGTACAAACACGCTTTTTTCCAAAAAAAAAAAGGAAATGACGTGGTGCAAAACAGAATATATCATCGTACTAAATTCTTCCCATTGACTTACCAACCCGATTGATCTCAACCGATCTCTTTCTCTGAAACTTCTGCTAACCTTCCTCTCAAAATATCAAAGTTAGTTCTCCGAAAACAAGGAACCAGTCTTTTGTTATCAACCTTACCCGAAGGAAAGTTACAGTGAAATCTGACAACACGATGATGACTGGAAGAAAACTCGTCCCCCACCGAAACATGTTCAACAAGATCCTCGGAACTAGTGAGAACTAAATCCACATTAGCAGTACCCCTAGTGGCTTCTGATACATGATGATACTAAAAATTATCGAGCACCAACTGAAAGTCCATTTCATATTGATCTCCAGCTGAAAGACTCTCCAAATCTATACCCGGGTAATTGAAATCCCCTAGTATTACAACCCTCTTACCCTTACACATGTAGGAAATTTCATCATGAAATTTGGCGATGTATGTAGTTTGGATCCCTATTCGTTGGATTGTAACAAACCCCGACAATACGTTTACGACGTCTTTTGTTCTCAAGCTCAACCCATATAGTTTCAATATCACTTCTCTGCACGTTACACTCTCTAGACTTCAAACATGATTTCACGTGTATCAACACTCCATCCCCTTTCCTATCAGATCTATTTCTCAAAAAAGTATCGTATCCTGAGATGTGTAAGAAAGATTCATCCCCATCTTTTGCCCAAGATTCTATAATGGCTATAAGATCCAGGCCCTACACAACTATCATATAGTTCCTAAAAAATATATATATATATATATACATATATACATACACATACATGTGCCTAAAGATTGGAATAACGCAATGACGGTTCTTCTTTACAAAAAGGGTGAGAAAGAGTCAATAACTATCGACCAATCATTCTCTTATCAGTAATTTATAAAATCTTCATCAAACTACTGACATATAGGCTTGAATCCAAATTGGACGAAGCGCAACCAAAAGAACAAACAGGATTTCGAAGTGGATTCAGTACAACGGATCACATCCAAACAATCAGGGAACTTATAGAGAGACACAAGGAATACGAATTACCATTGCGTATGGCTTCAAGTTTCATTGATAGTATTACAGGGTGATACTATCTCACCAAACCTTCTTTACCGCTGTTTCAGAAGAAATATTTAGGAAACCGGATTGGGATGAGAAAGGAATTAAAATAAATGGATAATTTCTCGACCATTTGCGTTTTGCAGACGACATTGTTGTTATCAGCAGTAATCCAGATGAACTAGAAAAAATGATACAAGAATTGGCCAAAGCAAGTATTCATGTGGGCTTGAAAATGAATCTGCAAAAGACTAAAGTTATATTTAACCCCTTTGTGTTGAAGAGAACAATCTTGCTCAACAACACAGTAATAGAAGAAGTAGAAATCTATGTATACCTGGGACAAGAAATTACTATGGACAACGGAATCATTAATGAAATAAACTGAAGGATCAGGATTGGATGGATCACTTTTGGCAAACACTGTATAATTCTGAAGAGCCACGTGCCATTATGCCTGAAAAGAAAAGTTTTTAACCAGTGTGTGCTACCAGCGCTGACTTATGAAGCTGAAACATGGGCACTCACAAGCAAGACGATACAAAGACTACAGACAACACAAAGGAGCATGGAAAGATGTATGCTAGGCATCACAAGGAGAGACAAAAAACGAATCACTTGGATAAGAAACCACACAAAGGTGTATGATATCATGGGATTGCAAGAAGAAAGAAGACAGGACAATAGATGGACCACAAGTATTCTAGATTGGTATCCCCGTGGTGTTAACGTCCGAGAAGGCGTCCCCACGCAAGATGGATTGACGAGATCAGGAAAGTGGCTGCAGTCAACTGGATGGCTAACGCATCAGACAGAGCAGAATGGAAATATTTAGAGGAGACCTTCATCCACAGCAGTGGATTGAAAATGGTTGTTGTTGATTATGATGATGATATACATCTTATTCCAGGAAGCACCATTAACATCGCCTCAGCAACTGGTGCCCTGGGGCTTACAATAAGTAATTTACATTAAAGAAAAAGATTAGCATATATTATTACATTGTCAGCATATTATTACATTAGCATATTGTCAGCATATTATTACATTAGCATATTGTCAGCATATTATTACATTAGCATATTGTCAGCATATTATTACAATAGCATATTGTCAGCATATTATTACATTAGCATATTGTCAGCATATTATTACATTAGCATATTGTCAGCACACTACTACAAATGAACCATGTGTATAGCTATGAATTATAGCTAAATAACTATTATCCGAAGAAAGTCCCGTTTGCAAGTACGGTGACCATGCATCCCGTTTGGTCGAACGAAACGTATGATAAACGAATATTAGTAAAGTTGGACTGAACAACTCTTCTTGCACGAACTACTATTTTTTTTTTATGTATAACGCGTTTCGTAGATCCCTTGAAAAGGAATTCGAATCTGGTCAAGAACTAAAGGAAAGAGCTTTTTTTTCGTCATACATTTGCCTTTAATTTTGGGAGGCCGTTGCAAAAGAGCAGGTTCGCACGTGTATGGATCACAGTTAATACAATGGCACGGTATACCATTCAATGATTACATTTCATGCATAGTTAAAAAATTTATGGCAGATGGCAGCACTACACATAACAAACATTACACAGAAACAAACTTCACGGAAAATTCATCACACACACATTCCAACATGCACCAATTCGTTAGAAGTTCCGCAGAGGAATATGGACGAGAGAATATAAAATCACTATGTTTTGGCAACTTATCACTGTGTAGAGATAGATGGCCTTTTTCCTCAGCCCAAGATATCAAGGAAACAGATATCTTCTGGATATTATGCTGAGGTAAACTCGGAAAGAAAAGTCACATCTTGTCTCCGCCGGGACACGAAACCAGACCCCTCTTGCATAGAGGTCCTGAGTTCGTGTACCGGCGGATGTACTGTATTTGCTTAGTATCGGTGCTCAATTTCGGCTTTCTTCGGATTTCATCTTCAAGATATATCATCATCCACTGCATAAGGTCTTCTAAAATTACTCGGATTTAAAAACATAAAGAAGCCTACGAATATTGATTAACGTACGACCACTTGCACCAATCAAAACATGTATGTTTGAACCGATTTCAAACCTTCATATTTGGCTTCCTATATAAGAACCAAAGTCCTTCGTATAATTCATTATCATTCTATACGACCCCAACGCAGGAAAGGTTGCGCTAACATGGCTGGCATTTTTAGACTTTACTGCGATGTTCGCGAGTCGCGAATACCACAGTAAAGCACTGAAACGTGCTCGAGGTCATTCGTGAGGTTCAGGCAGACTCTCCTCAATCAAAAACTTGCATTACCTAACAACCCCAAGTTGAATTCTAGAATCAGCATTACGCTGAGTTAAATTTTAACCTGTTAGAATCATCGAAGGTGCTCTTTTCCCGATAGGGGGCATAACCGGTGCTCACAATTGGTAAAGATTAAAAGACTCGCGGTCTCTATAAAACCCATATTTGATAAGGTTCCCGCGGTCGTCGTCAGTTGGGAGAGATTTTCCTCTGATGATGCGTACCACTAGCGTTAGGGAAACGTCGAGAAGAAAATGAACTGCCTTTCCGGTTCGGAGTGATATTTGTCACTCGGTAAAAAAAAATGAAGGCATGTCTGTGATGTATTTTGATGCGGAGTAGACTCGCCTATACATAAAATATTATTGTATTGATTTCTCAGTTGTTTTTTCTCTTCAAATTATATTTTAAATTGTCTTACAGCAAGAGCCAGGAGGATCTGGTACCGAGATAACCAATGGCATCCGATATGTCAGACCAGGCAACGGATTCGAGCCAAACTTTCCACTTTTCAAAAAAATTGATGTCAATGGACGAAACGAACATCCTCTTTACACTTTCCTGAAGGTAAAAAAAAGTTTATTTATTTTTCTTCAATACAGCTCTGACGAACTTTTGGATTAGTAAAATTCACACGCGGGTGATACGTGTTTCTTTCGATTGTTATGATATGGTGGTTAGAATGCAAATGGGATAATTATGTACGGGATTTCTATTTGTTCAGCCCCGAAGCGAATCGCGTGCTTCTTCGAAAGATTTACTGATTTGAAATCGATTTGAAGTGTGAGAGCCGAACAGAATGTCAATTTTGTTTCTAACAATGTATCTAACGCGTTTGTGTGTCGTCAAACTCTTGAGTTCTTCCTCTGTTCGCGTTTTACAGGCCCGGCGACGAAAAACATTTCGCGGCCCCTCTACAATATCTGTGTATATACACGTAACACAATAAACTTTTAAATTTTTTGCACGGTAGGCATATTTAGTAACTAGAAAGTTACCCGAAACTCCTAAATGTAAACAGAATGTACAGGGCGTCCCATAAATTCGTAAATAGTGTAAAAATTGAAGCAGTTGGTATGTTTGAATGCGGTTTGCGAAATAATTATTCTCACGATGGGGGAATTTTTTTAGTGAAGAGGAAAAAAAATTAGTTCAATTTTTTGTCGTGAGAGGACATGAAAGCAAACTACTGAAAATATGTGAATCAGACTCCTATAAAATGCAAGGGTGTATGATTAATCGATCATTCCCGAATTTTCACGTGTATGTAACTCACTTACATAAGGTTTTTCATTGGTAGATGGAACAGTATTGGTGAAGTTGTTTAAACTCAGCCGCGAATCGCCAGCTGAAGCTTCACGAACGTTTCGGACTCAGTAGAGATTTAAGAAAGGTTAAGGTTCAATCACTCCTGCAGGACTTTCGTGCAGCGCTCTCCAACGAGAAAATTTTAACTAATTGAAAAAAAAAAAAAATCCCCTTTCATGAGAATACTTTTTCGCAAACACTGCATTCAAATTTTCCAATTCCTTCAATTTTTATGAAGCTTCAAACTATTTACAAATTCATTCACGAAAACTTATTAGCCGCTACGATGATCACGAGCACAGAGAAACGTCCTTTCTCAACTCCTTCGTGATCTCTACAATAATTTGCTATCGTAGCACGGATAGTGCTTTCTTCAAGATATAAACGTAAAAAGGCATCCGCTAACTAAACCATGCATACATCAATTGAAGCATGAAAAAGAAAAAAGTTTTGTTTTCGTTCCGTTCGCTTTCCGGCGCTCGTATCGAAAACTGGGCAGGAAGGGGGTCGGGTAGTTTCCTTCCTTCCTTCGTCCGAATTTCAGTCTTTTCTCTTCCGCACGAAAGTTCCGGCCGCTTTTCGTGTGGCCATCGGGTTCGAAACTCACTGCGTCCTCAGTGGTGGCTACGGACACACGGGCGTGAAGCGGGAAATAACTGCAGAAAAATTAACAATAGGGGGATTGTATAGGACCGGTCACACACAACACGCGTTTTCCGCACTAAAGGTGCGTTCCAAAGAGGTATAGCATGACTTTTAGCACTTCAGTGTACATTATTAAAGGGGCTCTATGTCATACAAATCAGCATACAATCTGATTAAAAACCCATTTTTTGCTGCGTCACTAGTTTTAGGGCGTCTTAACAACATCGGTGGATAGAGCTGGGACAGAGATAATTTTTGGAGCTCTCTCTCTTGAGCCATGATTTCATATATTTTTGGGAAGTCAATTCAAAATTTTTTAGCATTATTACTGAATGCACAGTAGAGGCGTCAAAAATGTTTCAGACCTGTTTGTGCTCGACTCTTGATCTTCAGATGTGTTACTGAATTAATTCTGGGGGTACGTTCTCAAATTTTTTTCCCCCGACCGGTGGTACAAACACCCACTGGCTCCGATGCCATTGATGCACGAGAATGCTAAAAAATATCCATAGAAAAGTGTGAACCCCCAAACGAAAATTCAGAAATGATGAGAATTTGGAATTAATGAAAGAAATAAATAATTCCAGAATAAGTGAAAACATTTCTTTAACTAAGGTAATGCGAGAATCAATAAAAATATTTCAAGAATTAATAAAAGAAATAAGTCTAAAGTTGAAAAAGGAACCAGAATTTATGAAAAAGAAAAAAAAAAATTTCAGTTGAGAATTTACAATAATTTGGAGCCCTATGCATCCCCATGTTTATTTGCACATGGTTCAAGCATCACCCCCAAGAGATAGAAGGCCTCTGCACTCTGCCTGTGACGTCAGTAAGTAGTCTATTTTCCCTCAGAATATTCAGGGGGAAAAAAATTCCCTGCTCGTGCCAGTATCAATGTTGTGAGGAAAAGAAATGATCGAGCTCAGAATAGGCGATTTCTATGCCCCACATCCAATCACTATGCGGCTTTTGTGAGGCAATCAGAAAGATTCGACGCCAAAATAAGAAGAAACGAAATACGATGCTGTGTGGCAAACTTGCTAGTCTGAATGACGTTTATGGTAAACACAACTGCAGAGGCCTTCTATCTCTAGGAGGTGATGGTTCAAGGCCCTGGCTCAGGCCCCGTAAGCTCACCTTTCAAGATGCCACTGACTGGTTTTAAAAGATTATAAAACCAAACATTTTGTTATTTATTAACATTTAATAACCATATTTTTAAATTAGAAATAGACCGATGGATCGCAAAGTTGATCCTTTTGTTTAAAGATATTCTAAGTTAATTTTTTATGGTAGCGCAATCCACAGGAAATGACAATGTGACGTCACAAAGCTTATGACCACGCAGTCGATGAAGAGCTGGCACTGTGACGTCACAAAACTTGCGTTCGCAATATACTCTCGTGTGGCCAGGGAGTGGAAGCTGCTCGAAAATAGGTTTGACATCCAGCTGGAAGACTCTCCCGTGTGTCCGATGGTTTTTTTGTGGTTTCCAAACTTCAAGGCGTAAATGCTCACCAATCTTTCATTCAAATAGAAGAAATCAGGCCTTCCTTTTGTAAGTTAGGCCTTATTTTTCAGTTTACTAATATTCTACGACAGGGTTCGCAGCATAATCAGCTATATTGATTTCCCTCATCCAAACTCTCGAATAAAGAAATTCAATTCGAAAATCTTAAGCTTCTAAAATGTTTTTTGAGTATCAAATTTTTTCCCCCGACTTTTGCTAAATGCAATGAAACTCGGTTGTACGATACCGACAAATTGCTTGCTGTTTTTACCATTTTATCAAAACAAAACTTCTCTCTCGCGTCCATTTTTTTATTTATCATAACTAGAGACCGGAAGTTTAGGCACTAAAAAATGCTTAAAATAGGCACTTAAAAAAGACATTATAATTAATGGAAGAAAGGAAAAAAAGCAAAAAAAAAAAGATAAGTTATTAAGGCCCGAAAACCAGCAGAGTAATTGGTTGCACTTACTCCATCTACGGTTTCAATTATATTTCAACTTTTTAGATAATTAGTAAATGCAGTTATTATAAATTAATTTCATGCCAAAAATAAAGTGTTTATAGTCCCTTAGGTATGTAATAATATAAATATATACAAATAAATTATAATATAGTATGGGTGCTATTTTACTAATAATTAGCTAGAGATTGTATATAATAATAATAAAAATTAGGAATATGTATAAATATGTTATCGCAAGTTGAGAATTGGCCCCGATAACATTCCTTTTTGATATGACGCCTTGTTTCTTTCTTTTCGGTTTTCTTGGGAAAAACAGAATAAATGTGAATGATCCTGGGATTCTGAGTATAATAAAAATGAGAGATAAGTCTAAAAAATTGTGATCTGTTTTAAATGCTGTAGATATAGCACTTAATAAAAGAACAAAATAAATGAAAAACTTGGGATATACAATGTTTCCTTTGTAGAAAAATTGTTACTAGGAAGGCACGTTTTTTGCCGTGGCTATAATTGTGCAACAAATTTTTGTAAGCCCTTTGGGCGTGAGCTTTGAAAAAATGGAAGCAAATTTAATAATCTACATAAAAGTCATGGCTCTAACAGCACATTTGCGGCAGTAGATGGAGTAAGCTGGATAGGGAAAGTATGTAATGCGATCGACGCATTGTGGTACCTCAACTAACCAAGGATGGTTCGAGAGTCCTTCAGAATCAGGTCGATTCCAGGGCCACCGGTATCAGATGCCGAGCCCATAGAGAAAATAATCACGGGGCTCCTTCGCATCACGAATAATTCTCGTTTATTTGCTGTATTGTTATTTGGAGACTATTCATCATCGTTCTTAAAGTTGAAACACAGTTAACCCCTTGTTTTATTTTCTGTAAAAAAATAAAAAAAATATTTTCATTTTTTGGAATTTATATCACATATGCGGGCATGGCCCCCACAAGGGGTGGGCTGACAAGGCTCCAACCCTGGGGCCGGGAGGATTTTAATCATTTTTTTGTTTCTTCACGCTATAAATTTATCTTTGGGGCCCCGTGAAAGTCTGGTCGGGGGGCCCGTAAAGGATTCCAGCCTAGGGGCCCTGCTTCAGGATGTGGGGGCCATGTATGGGGCTCCTTCAAGAGCGAGGCCCAGTGTGGCCACACATGTCTGAGGGCAGAGCCATAACTAGGATTTTTACCGCCCGGGCAAACATGATTTTGCCCCCTACCCCCACAATTTTAAAATTCGATAATTTTATAACGGTGTTCTTTTTTCCAACCTAAAACTGCTGCTACTCTCCTAAATTTTGCCACTCAGGGCAGTTGCCCGCTTCCGCTAGTTCCGTCTCTACTGAACTTGATCGAATACTGAATGTATATTGAGAGTTGGAGAGCTTAAAATGAGCGATTTCTTTGAAGTACATTTGTGGAAGAAAAATTTCAAAAAAGGTGTTTTTACAAACAAAGTTTGAAAATAGGTAAAATAAGGCATTTCGCCTGAAATTCCGGGCTCTAATCATAAACAATAATGCCTAGCATATTACATAGTATGGAAACTTCACACATAGCATATTATTACATCCGATTATATTTTTTATTCGAAAAGAAGTCTTAAAAACGTCAACCTCGGTTACAATGACAAAATTCCGCGTGATCTTCGATGTCGTTATAACCGAGTTTGAATGTGTTATACATTTTTAATTTCTCCGATTCGCTAGGAACCATGTATGATGTCACGAATCGAAAATCATCTTTTCTATAGTTTTCGACATCTGCCTTTTTTCCTCTATGTCTCTGTTTAAATGTCGGCTACACATCGAAATAGAAAAGTACACGAACACACGTGGTGAGGCTTCCTCTTCCTGCCCAAACAAATTCCATTTCTCTTTATTCCATTGTTAAGGCAATTACTTTTTCCATTTGAGTTAAGCTGGCGCAAGTTTTCTCCCTATAATTGTTTGTGCTTCCTTATCATTTACTCAGTGTTCGCAGGCAAAAAATAAAATATTCGCGCTGAACACGTACCAGTCGCTGAAGGCCAACCTTTTTTGTTTCTCAATTGTTTTTTTTTTCCGGCTGGAAAGGATGAAGCAATAGCAAGCTTAGACCTTGACAAAATCGAATATTTCAATCTCTCTCTTAATAAACATTACAAAGTTCAAGATCGACTTACATCAACCAAAGATTTTGTTTTTTTTTCACGCTCGAGAAGTTTTTCACATCGTGCTCTTTCATGTATAGACAAACAAAGGGTGGGAAAATAAATTTTTTGTGTCTTATTTTATGCCGCCGATACGGCTGAACGTGAATTTAGTCAAACCTCATTAGCGAATTATTCAGCTTTTCGGGTTACTTTTTTTTTTGAAATCCCGATTGTCCTCTCTATGGCGTTTTAATGTTATAAAACGGTCACTTTTGTCTAAGTACACCTTCAAAAATTATCATAGAAATCGAAACTTTTCGTACAATGTACACGGTAGGCTCAACCATTACCTCCTAGAGATAGGTCTCCGCACGGGTTGTCAAGTTCATCTGTAACGTCATTAACACTACCTAGCAAGTTTGCCATAATTTGAACCACGGCATACTATTCCGTTTCAAATTATTTTGGCGTAGAATCTTCCAGGTTGGCTCTCAAATACTGCATGGTGGTTGGATGTGGGGCATAGAAATCCGCCAATTCCGAGCCTGATCATTTCTTTTTCGCACAACGATGACACTATCAGGAGCAGGTATTTTTTCCCCTGAATATTCTGAGGGAAAATGGACTACTTGCTGACGTCACGAGAAGCGTGCCGAGACCTTCTATCTCTAGGAGGTGCTGGCTCAACTCAATTACATAGATACCAACTTTGGAGAATGAGAATCGGAATGAAAGGTTTTCGCGCGGATCCAAATTCCGTACAAAAATAAATGTAAAAGATATCTTTTAAACCATTTTAGGGATTTTTTTTATTAATAAAAGGAGAATTTTAGGGATATTTTCCCGTTGCAAAAAACCGTGACATCGTACAAGCCATCGCCAATCATGACCAACCAGTAGGTTAAAGTCCCTGGGTTAAAAAAATTACCTCTCAAAAATCAAATCTCGAAACCCAAAAAACGCCATTTTAATGAGATTTAGCAGGAATGTTTAACAGTTTATAACCTGGCAGAGAAAAAAATGTTGAAATTTGCTTATAACGAGAAGCTTCTCGTGGCATTTTAGAATTTGCCTTTCATTTTTTTCTCCCTAAAATTTTATGCCTACAACAGGCTTGACACATCCCAAGGGTCAGGTTGTCGTGGCGACTACAAAATTAGTATTGGCGCCAAGAACTTTCTCTGTGATTGCTTAATTGAAGTCGCACCAAAGGATGAAAGAAAATATTCTCATTTCACGACAGTGTGCATTTCTACTAAAATTTGAAGTCTTACGAAACACTATAAGACGGACAAAAACCCAATAGAGGGCCGAGATGAACAACTTCACAATTGGACTTGAGTCCATATAACGATAATTTTCTCTCACTAAAAACGGACGTTTACTGTAACACAAAACTTTTCTTCTTTTATGCTCGTACTCGTAATTGCTTATAACATTTTCCATTTTGTGTACCAGGAATCGTGTCCTCCGACGAACGAAGAATTCAGAGCGCAGGAGAAGCTCTTTTACACGCCCATGAGAAACCGAGACATTCGTTGGAATTTCGAAAAATTTCTCATCGACCCTTGTGGCAGACCGCTATACCGGTACGATGCAGGAACGGAACCCAAAGACATCGAAAGCGACATCATGGTTGCAAGACAAATAACCACAAGGAAATAAGCGCCATTTTTTCGAATCTACCGAAGCTTTCCAAACTATCTCATCAGGACGAAGCCCCACGATCAAACATAATCACACGCAAGCGTACGAGTACATGCAATTACACGTACAAGTATAGTAAGATGCGGACGGCGTTTTTCGTATCCGACACATGAAGAACAAACCGGAAAATCACAAGAGCGGTGTGTTCGGAAGATGCGGCTTTTGCTCGAGGGACCTTCAGTGCATTCGGCCCTAACAGCGAACGACGCGGGATAACGGATTTCGACGTCCGCTCCTCATTAAAGCTGAAGTATGAACACCTAAAGGTTAAACACTAGAGGGACTAGAACATTTCGGCAATGTACTCGCATGCGTGCGTTTGTAATGTTTGCTTCTCATTATTGCACTTCACCCCAAACGAATCTACAAGTACCTTTTTCTTTACTTGGGCAAAATTATTGGAAAATAGAGGATGCTGTTAATTATGATCTGTTAATAAATTTGTTATTAAAATTACTAGTTTTGCTTTTCTGGATATATTTTCAAAATTTCTTTTATTCGTTTCCCCTTTGGCCGCAGCTCTAATATAACCGTCGATCCAGGTTAGAACTAGCTGGTTAGTGCCGGCTAAGTTGGTTTTTTGTGACTTCCCAACGTTAGGGAGCGAATTAGAGCCGATCCCTCATTCAAAAACGTCACTCCGCAGAGATCAATCATGTGAAAAATTCACACACTATGAAACACGCGAAAAACACGAACTCACCGAATCGGTTAATTCCGAATTCGGAAGCACTTCTTGATCATGCATATAACAAGCATACTATAGAAACACGAACTTCTCGTTTTGCTAGGGCCACACTGGTCGAGTGGTCATAGTGACGGACCCCACCGTTGCCGTAGTGGTGGTCGACTGAAGTTAGTTTCCTGAGGCTCCAATTTCGAGCCGATCTCCCCATTGAAAAGTCTCGCCACAGACAGCAACAGGCCTACAACGAGAGAGATACACTTATTCAATCATTACACTTCCCTCATAGTTAGAAAAAAAGTGCTGGCAGATGGCAGCAACTATACACATAACAAGCATTACACAGAAACTCACGCACATTCCAACATGTACCAATTCGTTGGAGGTTCCACAGAGGAATATGGATGAGGTACATGTAAGGCCACACTCAGGGTAGGCCGATTTAAATTACTTGATAAATCATTTCACAATCATTGATCACAAAATTTAAATTTCATTTTTCCTTTATGCAGGGTGTTCTGTTAATTGACAGACAAACTCTGAGTGTTAGTAGGCATCAAGAGGAACAAAAATTGCAATGGAACATGGTGTCGCAAACCACGTTGAGAGGGTGAAAAATGCATGCAGGCTCCAGAGGAGACGACAGGTGGATGTCAGTTGATCGCTGAATGCGTTCGCTCACCATATCTGACGTAAGCAGAGCAGCGTCGTGAAACGCATGCGCTGTGGACGACGCAAGTTAGCGCTATTGCGGAAGTAAGCACGTGAAGCAGTTAGTTGTGTTTCAATGAGTATCGTGATGGCTGACTACACGAACGAGGAATACGCTGATATGCAATGGGCGCTTAGCACGCCTGTGGACACATCGGAGGATCTTAGCGCGGATTGTCGTTGCTCGGCAGAGATCAAAAGCGTACCTATTACAGGGGTGGGAAGTAACGAAGTCCATTTCGGAGAAGCAAAATGTAGTATTCCGAGCAGTTTTGGAGGAGATGTTTATATAAATTGGAGCAGAGCGAAAGTAACTTACAAGAGAATATTTTTTCGAAATAAAACAATTGCACTGTCTTTTGTTATCAAACATCTTTTCATCAGCTTGTTTTTTGGTATTTCAGGCTTTTTCACACCTTGTTTGAATCGGCTGTCATAAAATTTGTCACACCAGTCCATTTAAGATGACATTTTTTGCTTACTGAGAGCACTATTTGCTGTTTGGAACAGCAGCAGTTTAAATAGGCTAAAAATTTATGGTTGCAAGACAAATAACCACAAGAAAATAAGCGCAAATTTCTCGAAAATCCAATTTTCAATTTTTTTATATTCGGAAAGAAATTGTTGCAAAATGGGAAAGAATTTCGCGATTCAACACGATGTTGCAGCACTCGTTATTTGGCGATTTAACAATCGTTATTCGGCAAAGTTGCTCAATTAGCATTCGTAATTCTGCGGACTTGCTCTTTTACTCATGGAATGGAAATTTTTTTCATGAAACATCGGGATTTCTGCTGTTTGCAGTGGCGACTTTTTTCTTTTTTTGAAAATTGAAACCGACTCGCATTTGTGCTTTTAAAGCTCAAAGACCATTACAAACCATCTTCAGCTGCACGATCACGGTTATTATAGGGGTTTCGCGACGGATAGCCTATGAGGGGCCGATAGTTTAAATAAGAGGTTGCAGTTATTCGATTTTCGGGGTCAAACTCGAGCGCGGGAACTTCACGGAAAAATTTGGAAATTGATTTAAAAAAAAATCCGCTACCTTCTAATTTCGCAAACTTTTCTGGACTTCCGGCAACTCTTTCAACGAGAGACCAGATGTATTATCGGTTCGACAAGCTCTTGCAGCGCTTTAAAAATAAAAATCTGTCTTGGGGTTGCGAGGGGTAAATAAAAATTAAATATTTTTTGATTGAAAAATTTTCGTTCAAATGTAAAAAATATCTCTAGTGCTCACAAAGCGTGAAAAGCACACATGGTTAGCCACACTGTACTTTACAGTAGAGTCAAACTACTTTCCCAACGGAGACCACTATTTTTTCCAGGTCACGTGATAGCACGACTACAGAAGATGGGAGGAGGTGGCGCTGAAGAATACAGAGGAGTAAAACCAAACCCAATAAATATCTAGGAGGCTTCGGTAAAACACGCTCTTCTCGGAAAGAATCGTTTCGCGGCAAGAAGGAACAAAAAAATTTTTAGCGTCCCATACTGAGGCAAAATTCACTATTTTGGCTATTTGGCGCAGAAAAATTCGAAAATACACTATTGTATCAGGATGGCGCAAGATGTTAATTTTGGCGCAGAGTTCTCACCCCTGCTGGTATCTGCCAACGCATCCGGGAATCGTTTTTACGTCGCTGTAGATTCTGCAATGACGTCAGCGGCCGCCACTTCCAACTCTTGTAATAATTAATCAAATAAATCTTTTTGTAGTTGTTATTGTACGTTCTGTCGTTCCAGCGTAACGTCGAAACTTGCATGCGTTTCTCCCGATTGTCACCCTCTTAACGTGGTTCACGAAATGTTCCATTGCAATTTTTGTTCTTTTAGATGCCTAACAGCCCTCTCAGATTATCGGTCCATTAACAAAACACCCTGTATAAATATATATTATACTTCAATGATAGTATAAGCAACCTAGGATGGTATGCATATTATTGGATATGTGGTGAAGTTTCTGATTAAAAAAAGTACAGAAGATCTAGTAAATATATAGGGTGATTCTAAATTCATGGGACAAACTTTAAAAGGTGATATAAGACACCTAAACAAGCATTTTTTGATCATAGAATATGTGGTTGAATCGGAATAGCAACAGCGTTAAAGGGTGTTTTTAGAGTGTGCAATAGCACTTAACCAAAATCAAATATATTTTTCCAACTGGTTTGCTGTGATACCTACTATTAACCATGGCCCCCGGAGCCGTGCCCCTTCATAGTGAATTTATGGCGAGAAAAAATAAAATGAGAATCATACCGGGCCCCAGAGCTGGAGCCCTGTCAGCGCCCCCCCCCCTGGGGGGGCAATGCTATTAACCATTTGATATATATTTGCATATACTTTAGATTTGATTTCGTTTTTTATTGGTGCAAAACCATCAAGGTCATGCTGCGCTAAACAATGATCAAGCAGTATAATGACTTGTGGTAGTATTTGCGTTACCCTGGTTGGCACCACGAGAAGGCTTACCATATTACAATATCCCCATTTTTAATGTATTTTCAAAAGCCTTTTTCAAGCCCCCCTAAATGATGGGCCTGAATACCCTTCACTCTCAAATTGTTGATTGCACTCATTGCAGCAAATCCATCAGAAAAATATATTTACTTAAGGTGAACTGCTGTTGTGCACTCTAAAAACACCCTCTACCACCTTTGCTATTGCGATTTGATGGCACATTCCATAATAAAAAAATGGTTATTTAGGTGTCTCCTATCAAGAGTTGATACATCGTGCATCAAAGCATCAGTGTGTCACAGAAAACTTTGTCCTAGTTTTCACATCTACTAGAAGGAGAGAAGAAAGCAGCTCTGCGAATGGACGAGTCCCCATAGCTCACATTGCTTGAAGTAGCAGAACCAATAGCTAAAAAAACTTCATACTCTTAGAAAGGAAATCATTGGCCCTGCATGCAAAATTATAGTTTCAACAACACTTTGTGAAGGAGCAGCTGATAAAGTTTTGAAATATCATCTCTCTAATAATACAATCAGCCACAGGATATCTGAAATGTCATGCACATGCAATATCAATGAACAAGTTGTGGAGAAAATGCAAAAATCTCATAGAAAATTTGTTTTGCAAGTAGATGGCAGTATCAATATTACTGTCAAACAGCAACTATTTGGGTTTATCAGATATATTGATGATAAAAATATCAGTGAGCAGTTTATGTTCTGTAGACTGCTAGAGAGCACACCCATAGGCCATGATATTTTCGTTTCTATATTACTTCCTATTTCAATAACCATAATCTCTTTCATGGAAAGACTGTTGTAGTATATGTACAGATGGTACGCCATCTATGTCTGGGAAATTTAAAGGTTTTATACTGCCAAAGCTCTCATGAAAATCCATCCATTATAATAACTCACTTTTTTTTTGCACAGGGAGGCATGTGTGTAATCAAGAGTTTACTGTAGTTTTTGACCAAGTTGTGAAAATGGTGAACTACAACAAGTCTTGACCTTTGAAAAGCAGGGTTGTAAAAACCCGGGTTTTTCGGGCAAAATTGAATTTCCTATTTTCACAACCTCAACATATCTAATTTAAACATGTATGTACATCCTTAATGTGTACATCTTACATTATGTCTAAATATACATTTTTGGTGCATGTTATTTGTTTAATAAAACTGACCATACAATAAAGGAATTGTTTACTAACAGCCTGGGCAGGTTTTTTGTGCAAAATGGAAGGAAAATTTTTTTTCACAACCTCAACATATCTAATTTAAACATGTATGTACATCATTTATGTGTACATCTTATATTATGTCTAAATATGCATTTTTGGTCACGTTAAACTATGTATTTGATTAATAAAATTAACATAAAACAAGGGAATAATTTTTCACACACAAACAGCCCACTTTTGCATAGTTGTATCTGAACCTTGAGTTGTATGCAGAACTGCAGCAAGAAAATTATTTGTGGTAAAACAAATGAATTTGGATAATGAAAATTCTGAGGAATCAAGGATATGGTGCCTGAATTTTTTTTCGTTCAAATTTTTCAAACCCTGCAGAAAATGTATTCAAAAGTGTTGTGATCCGTCAAAAATAAAACCTTTGGCACCATATGTAACCAGAACCATTAAGTTTCTTATTTTAATCGAACCCAAACTTTCAGGAGCTGAAGTCACATACTTCTCTTTTCTTTACTTTGATCATTTTTGTCGCACCACGGTCATTTTCTGCACACGAGGGCTAATTAGACCGGGACCTACAATTTATTGCCGATTCCGAACGGCAGGCTTGTTTTTTTATACTCGTCAAGAGGTTGGTGCGCTAACCCCTCGATGGGGGACTCCCTGCGGTAGCAATTTTTGCTGCGGTCATGTCGCCATTTTTGTTGTACCCCTGTGTCAGGAAAGTTTTCTGACAAGGACGAACCGGGTATCGAACTCGCGATACCTCTAAACATCCTTTGGTACTTTATGCGAGTATCTTACCGACCTGGGCTACCGCGCCCAAGTTTTTTTTTTTTTACCTTTTCTTTACTTCCTCACTGTTGAAAAATATCACTGCTTCATTAAATTAAATTCCGAAATATTTTTAAAAGAACAGTAATAATTAAAAAAATGACCTGGTTAAGAGGAGGAGATGGCAGTCATTCTGAGGATTCATTACTCTGCAGGTGCTTTCCACTTGTCCAAATTAGCCAATTTTAGGAACTTATAATTACAGAATAATTTGAATTATTATTACATGCAAATGTCAATGACATTATTGTATATTAATATCACTATATACAAGACAACTTGTATAGTAACAGAATGCCTTCATCTGGCTGCCAATTTTAATAGGCTAATTTTCAGAGGGGGGTGGGCGAGCGGGCTTATGAGCATCTTGAAAAATCAAGCTAAGGCTTATTTTCTGGTTAGGTCTTATTTTTTTTGGAGAAAAACTTTACTTTTTGTCCTGTTTCCCTTGAAGGTGTTCGTTACCACTGTTCAATTCAAGAATTTCACTAAATTATTTTCTTTTCGTTATGAGCTAATGTTATTTTTGTCTCTCTATATTTCAGTTATAAAAGTCTGATATACCTGTGTAAAAATGTAATGCAAACATGAAAATATTTTTTGAATGAAAATTCAGTTTACATACATTGGTTTACTTCTTCACAGAGGCTTAAATTTATTTATACAAGGATTTGTGTGCATGTGCAGAAAAATATAATGTATTATAAATAAGCAATAATTTCTTTGGATATATTCATCACATATTACATATCAGGTATAATACATATATTACATATCTAAGTTCACTTATTAATGCAATTAATACTATTCCCCATATTAATCAATCTACAAATATTTCATACATTTTAATAAAAACCAACTTTTGCAATTTAATTATTTTTTTGCTGAACTCAATAAATTATTGTGTGTTTGAAAATTGTTTATTTATTATTTATTTATACAATATTGTTTGGCCGAGGCCTACACAAGAGGATGCGGAATTATATATGGCAAAAGTGTAGATTGATGGTTCGAGAAAATTCAGAAATCGTAGTGCAATCTACAATATTTGATGGTAGGTTGTTCCAGTCGATAATAGTTCTTGGGAAAAAGCTAAATTTGTGACAATCTGAAGAGGCAAAGATGGGCTGTAATTTTTTGGAATGATTGAGTCTAACAGAGAAATGTGAAGGTTGGATTAGAATATTGGATGTGTCAATATTAAAAACCCCATGGAGGAGTTTGTAAAGAAAAGTTAAACGAGAGATAAGTCGAAGAGAGGAGAGCGGTTGGATATTGAGTTGTCGCTTGAGTTCCATTATAGAGACATGTGAAGACCAACAGTTGAAAATGAAACGAGTGGACTTATTTTGGATAGATTCTAATTTGTCCATGTTGGTTTGGGTGTGGGGGTCCCAGGCTTCACAGGCATAGGAGAGGGCAGGGAGAATATATGTTTGGTAGCACAAGTGACGAACATGACGAGTGGAGTATTTTAGGTTACGGCGAAGGAAAAACAGTTTTTGGAGACATTTATTAAAGATATAATCAACGTGAAGGTTCCAGCGGAGATCGGAAGAGATTATAATGCCCAGGTATTTATATTGGGAAACCTCAGAGATCAAAGAGTCGTTTATAGAATAGGGGAATTCGTGAGGGATTCTTTTACGGGTCACTTTCATAAAAACAGTTTTTGAGAAATTGAGGGGTAATTCCCAGGTTGAGCACCATTTGGAAATAATATTAAGGTTGTGTTGGAGAGATTCTTGGTCAGAAAGATTGGACACTGTTTTATAGATGACACAGTCATCAGCGAAGAGTCTAATGCAGCAATTTATGGAGTCGGGTAGATCATTTATGTAAATTAAAAATAATAAAGGCGAGAGGACCGAGCCCTGGGGTGTGCCAGATTTGACATGAAGAAAAGGAGAGTTCCAGCTCTTGTACGAGACAAACTGGCTACGGTTAATAAGGAAAACAATTTAATGTTACTATTAACCATATAATATATGAAGGAGTGTTTTCTCCAGTTACGTTCATTATACTTAATTAGGAAGCTATTTTACAAAAACTGTGACAAAAATTAGGTGAATATAATATTTAATGAAGCATTAAATAATGCAGATTAATTAGAAATGATTTACGATATAGAGATACAGGGTGATTATATATAACTAAAGTTCCAAGTTAAAACACTAGAAGAAGAGCCATTGTTAGAATGATTTGAAAATTTACATGAATATTCCTGACGCAATGGAATTTTCTTGGCAAAGGGGAAAATATACTTAAAAATAGAAAATTAATGACACTGTACTCATTGAACACAAAATTTGCTTGCAGAGTGGAAACGATGGATTCAGTGCAAAATGATAACTTAGTTAGCATTGCATGATTTCATAATTCATGGAAACATCACAAAATGAAGTAATTGAAGAAATATCTACAACTTATTTAAGAAATGCTAAATATATTGTCCATCATAATCTGTGGAAATGAGGTGAAAGCACAAAAATGCTCGTTCAACAACAGATCAGACTATGTCATGGTCATGATGTGGATGAGCTTGCACATCACCAATGTTTTGCTATCCAACCTCTATTCATGAGATTTTGGGGTACCCCCCCTCAGCCAGAAGTTGCAAGTGTTAAGGTCAGGTTATCATCCTGTTATTGTCAAAATGGGTCTTCAGCAGCTGCTTTGCTTGTATTGTGATGTGCATCTTGATAGAAGTTGTGCTATCCACACACTGCTGCTGTTGAAGTGTCGAAATGATGTGGTTGCACAAAATAGATTATACTGCTGGCCAAGTAAAGCATCATCTACTTGCACTTTCTTTTTTTTCCCAAAGAAATTTCCAAAGCACCCATGCAAATTTTCCAGTCATTCTGACCAGTACCTCTTATTGTACAGTTTTGGAATCAAAGCTTTAATTATAATCATCCTGTATACAGCTGATTATTTTTCATATAGCTGTTACTACTGAACCTTGATTAACTGGGCTTAATGGTGAAATTTAAAAAAAAAAAAAAAAAAAAAAAAAAAAAAACACTATTGAATATTAAGACTGGGTGATATACAGTATGAGATGTGCTACTTATGGGAAAGAAAATGAAAATATCTGAGGTAATGTAAATACTAGTACACTGGTATTTGTGTCCCTTAGGGGCAGCTGGTGTCTTAGATTATAAGACCACCTGTCCCTAGACATGATGGTGTCACTACTGTTGCTGCTTCTTTGTGAAGGAAAAAAACAAAAACAGCCCTGTGACATAATACACCACTACATCAAGATGTGTAATGCAATCCTTATTCATGAATTTGCTAAAGATAGAGCATCAGAATGCAGCCAATAGTTAGAAAATGTGGCAAGAATGAGAAATTTTGGCTTCTATATATAAGTTTGAGCAGCCAAGACACTTAATATAAAAAAAATTTATATTCAGGCCACTTTTCACTTTTATGAGTTTTTTTTTGAAAAAAACCACATCTTACACCATTTAAATATGTACCATCAGAATATACTCCAAGAATATAAAATGTGGTAAGAATAAAACATATTGGCTAATAATGAACTAATATATTTTTCAAGGGAAAAAAATTATATTTAGGCCACTTTTATATGATCTTTTGAAAAAAAAAAACCACATGGTTTAAACCAAACAACCCTGATGCTTAAATAAAAAAAGGCAGTCAGAAGAATTATAAAAATGTGTCTTTGTGAGATTCCAAGAAATTATTTATCTCATTTTTGCTCCTAAAAAAAAAACTTTTAAAAATACTTCAAAGTATACATATTCTAAACACTGCACTATGCAGCAATTTTTTGAATATACATACACTAACATTAAAATAAAATTTTAACCTGAAAGCAACACATTTTCTTCAAAAACAAATTTCTCTCAAAAAAAAACCAAGCCCAGGGGGGAAAATGGGTATCTACCCGGGGAGCAAATTTAAGAACCCTGCTTTGAAGTGCAGGATTTTTTAACAGTTATGTTGCAAAACGGATGCAGCTCATACCTCTTTGTTACTTCACAGAAGAAAGGAGGTATATTGAACTAGTTCTTCGAACTCAAAGAACAGGTGAAAACTTTTTAAGAATGAAAATGAAAGCATATTTTATTAGAGGTTATTAAGTGATTCTTGGTGCACACCTGCCAACCTTGAAAACGCAAAAGTCCTGCAACTATACCGTTATTTCCCATACATAATCTGTGGAGTAGAAGTCAGATAAAGAATTAAATTAGCAAAATATGTGTATAATTTTATAAGGTAACAGACTGTGCACAGATGCAACATTTAAAAGCGGCAACATTTTTTCTGAAGATCACAAACTTTCCTCAAATTTCTTAGGATTTCATTAAAGGGGAATAAAATTTATTCATGTAGATTACAGGGCATTTTTGGTTCTCAAAGTAGCAAAATGTCAATGTGAAACTTATTGCAGTAAAATATACATTTTTGCATGTTTGAAATAATCATAGGTATAAAATGTTTATTATAGAACTCTATTACATTAAATATGATCAGACGTGCCAACTTTTGGAATCCAGAAATATGGAGATTTGCCAAAGGTGGGGAGTCCTTCCCTGCAGACACTATAAAAAAAATTGTGTGGTTTTTTTTAAATCAATTGAGAAAAAGTGCTGCCCCCCCCCCTTCCCTAAGCAGAATATAATCATCTTGGATGTAATTAGTGATGGATAATCTTGGGCATACGAAGTCATTGATGTCATGACATCCTGAAACATCAGGGAAAATCTAAAAAAATCCCAATCTAAATGAAATCGGATAAAATTTTCTTACAAATCTGGAGAGCCAGAGGATGGGCAAAATATCCAGTGTCCAGCCTGAATCCGGAGAGTTGGCAGGCCTGTTGGTGTTTGGAACTGTCGTATCTGGCAGATATTTTTCATAAGCCGAATGAACTTGATGTTTAAATGCAGAATCTACAGAAAACAATTTCCTCAACCAATAAAAGGTTTTAAACTTGGTTCTCTCTTGGAGGTCTGCGGTTCAGTCCAGGCAATTTGTGGATGAACCCTGGCAAAATTACACAATAGAAGCATTGCAAATTGTTTTTTAATCAGAAATTATTACTGAACAACATATCCAAAATCAGACCACGGGAACATTCCTAAAACTGGATTTTAAAATCCTGTTTACGTAAGCAAGATTAGGGATACCAAAACTGTTTTTTCCCTCCATAGGGAAAAAATAAAGATTTACACTCTACTCGTGGATTTTAGCTGGGTTTTTTTTTTGTTTTTTTTTGCTCTTTTCCCATAATCCTGTGATTTTTCCCTATTGCAAAATAAAAGAAAATGATTTTTCCCAATAACAAAATGAAAAACCATTTTTTTTTGTTTTTTTCAATACTCTTGAGAGATTTTTTGTGCATTTATAACAACTAATTTCCTGCATAAAACTGACAGTACTAATATTAGTGTGATTTGTGATCAAAGATTAGACAAGCAGATGTAAAGTTTTGCAAACTGAAGGAGATGGTATAAATGAAGCCAGCCAGAACTATAAGAGCAACATAGTTGTAACTGCTGGAATAAGTGTTCATACTTTATGTTGGAAGACTGATAAAAAAGAGCATTGAAATTACAAAATGGAAGGCTAGCCAAGAAAAAATGCCAAGGAAAAGTGTTCGCTTACTGTATTCATTACAGGACGAGGTTTTTGTTTAATTTTCACTACTTCAAAAACCTGGGTCGTCCTATATGTGCGAACAAATATATATCTATATAAAAAAATTCACTAAAACTAGATTTATTCATTTAACTCCATGGTGCTTGTGCACCCACTGCAACCCCGGATCTGATGTCACTGTGTCTGGCCCAGAGCCCTGAATCAACAGGAGTCCCCCAAAAGTATTGAAAACTTTCATAAATTTTGAAGTTGTCTTCCATAAATTTGGGGCTATTGTTCTCAGTTTTCGATTGTTTTATTCATCATTTTTGAATTATTTCACTGCCTGATTCTAATTTTTTTAAGCAATATTGAATTTTTAATGAAATCCAAATTCTTAATTTCAATCAGGCATAATTATCATTAGTTCTGAAGCTATTTCTTAAATTAATTCCCATTTTTCATTTTTTTCCTCTTTTTATGACATTTTTTTTAGATATTCATTCACGAATATAGAGTTTATAAAAGACATAATTTCATAATTTATGAAAGTTTTCAATACTTTTGGGGGCACCTGTCGACAGGGTCCCCAAAATTCAAGGCCCCAGGCCAGACACTGTGACATCAAATCTGGCACCCACAGAGTTAAATTAATAAATCTAGTTTGAGTGGAATTTTTTATTTAGATATTAGTTTGCGCATATAAGACGACCTAGGCTTTTGAAGTAGTGAAAGTGAAAATTAGACAAAAACTTCGTCCTGTAGTGAATACAGTAAGCGAACACTTTTCCTTGATATATTTTCTCGGCTAGCCCTCCGTTTTGTAATTTCAATGCTCTTTTTTAATCTGTACATTCCTTCTAACATAAAGTATGAACACTTATTCCAGCAGTTACAACTACATCACTCTTACGGTTCCGGCTGGCTTCATTTATACCATCTTTGAAAAAACACAAAAAATCATGTGAAACTTTACGTCTGCTTCAGTGTCTAATCTTTGTTCACAAATATCAGTACTGTTCTATCGTTAGCCACCCAATTCTTCAAGCATCTTTTACTCTTTTATGTTGAAACTGGTCACATCTCTTTAACAGTAAAACCCCTCTTTAGATGCGGTCACCCCTCTTTTACGGCCCCACTGTATAATAAAAGTATGCATTCCCCTCTCTTTTACAGATAATTTTTTTTGTCTCATCTGTGTCCACAAGAGAGAGATTTTACTATATTTAATACTTAAAAAGAACTGAAGAGGTTAATTTTTTTTGCACATAAATTGCCTTTGTCAGAAAAGAAAAATAGCCAGAAAAGTATGAATTCAAGTGGCTCTGATAGAGTATCAATCTATTTATTGGTACTACACTAAGACAATAAAATATAAACAAATTCTGTCTGGTTTTAATACGAGCAGATAACAGGGAAGTTGAGAAAGAATATAAAAATGAAAACAGCAAAATTGTATCTACAATAATCAGAAAAGAAAAATGAAAACTTTTTAAGACTTTTGATAAAAATTCCAGGAACAGCTACATTATACCTGTAATCCGTACCAATAAGTTTGCAAAACGTCCTTTTATATAATATCAAAATCAAAACTGGACCCAAACAAACGGGAGAAAGAAGAAAAAAAAAAAAAAATGGAACTGGAATGTATTTTTCCCTCCGAGATGTATATGTATATGTTTATATTAAGTAAGCAGACTAAGAAAGAGGACTTTCCATTGTTTTGATGAAGATGAAATTTTACAGTTGACCACTATCGGCAACTGCAATTGTCTTGCTGGTCTTTCCAGTTTGGCTTCCATAACTTTCAATTTTCTTAACCACATCCATGCCTTCCACCACTTGGCCATACACCACATGTTTTCCATCAAGCCTGCAATAACAATATAATTCCTGCATATGTTGAAATTCATCATATATACAGGGTTTATATTTTTTATGTTCATATATACAGGGCATACTTCCAATTAGAAAAATTTACCAAATAACGTGTAGCCTTCAGATACGCCACTAATGTTCCAAGTGGATGAACAGTTATTAAAATAAAAAATTAACTTTTCATACAGGAACCATGTCCTCGAAAACCCAATTAGGAAATTGTTGCCGTCTCTTTTCAGGCCAACTAAAAAAAAAATTCCATGTTTCTAAGTGCAATATTTGCTAAGAATACTTGAATTCAAAAAAATGAAAAGTTGGGGGAAAAACATCATAAGCTAACAAAAAAATACTTCTTTACCTCGTTTATGCTGTTCTTTCCTAATTTTTTAATTCGAATATGGCACTTAGAAATACGGAATTTTTTGTTGGATTCGGGAGTGTCAGGGCAACAATTTTCTGAGGTTTTTGATGACATGTCTGTACTAGAGATGGGACAAATATTCGGCTGCTACTTGGCCTTTTGCCAAATATTTGGCAGGAAAATGTTCAGGAAAATATCTGTGTAAATCTTAGCACAACAAACTAATTAAAAAAACTATATCAATTGGAATTTTTCCCATAAATTAAAAATTTATATATTCTGAATAAAAACATGAAACTGAAAATAGAATCCTACTGCAATAAGGTGGAAGTGAGCATGAATTATCCAAGTTCACTAACTGAAGGATATATCTGGACAAGATGGGTCTACTGCAAAACATCGGCAAATGGATCCTATGTCAAAACATCGCAATGTTGATATAGAGGGTGTTGCTTTGAAGTGGCGATAAACTCAGATGTGCGATATTAGGTATCAAGGGGAACAAAATTTGTCATAGAACATGGTACCACAAACCACGCTTAGTCTGTGAGAATCGGAAAAATACCTATGAAGGGTGTGACGTCGAGTGGGACAAAAAGGTCAATAATAAGTACAAAAAGGAAATTCAATAAGTACAAAAACCATTTACTTGGCAGAATGATTACAATACAGCCTGTGCAGCACAGTTCAATGTCAGAAAGTAGACGAAGATAAATGATCACAGGAGTTGTTTGAATTGGCTGCCACAGAGGTTACAGCACAGTCGGCAGCAACACAGTAATGAATGTCAGACGCGCTCGACGATACCGGGTGTGCTGGAGACGTCACACCCTCCATAATATATTTTTGCAATTTTCCCTGACTAAACATGATTTGCGATACCGTCTTTTAAGACAATTTTTGTTCCTCTTAATGCTTAAATCATCCCTCGGAGTCTGTCGCAATTTCAAGGCAACACCCTCTAGATTAAAAAAAAAGTGATTATTTATGATAATGTGACTAGGGCTCAGATTTTTATGACAAGTGATATGTTTTCATGACAAATCATATTTTGGGCATTTTCGAGCTATTGGTCATATTTCAAGCATTTTTGAGCGATCTGTCATATTTTAGGAATTTTCAAGCAAAGTTAATTTTTTTGGGTTTTTTTATACTGAAAATTTTAATCTTGGGCATTTTCTTCAGAGATATAATCTTAAGAAATAAATTAAGCAACAATGAAATAATAAATCTAATTAAGAAAATCTGATGCCTTATTGGCACATAAAGCTGCTGCTGATTATATGCAGGGAGATACAATATATATAGTTTTGTTTGTTTGATGCCAATGTTTTTGTTGGCCATACCGGACAAGATACGTACAGTATTGAGCTACTGAAAAAAACAAAAGGGGCAAAAAACATCTGAAGAATAAAAATGAAACTAGAAAAATAAAAAAAATAGATCCTAAATTTTATGACGCATTATTAGTTGAAAATAAATAATGGTTGACATAATTAGCAGGGCTTCCACTAAAAAAAAATAGGAAAAGTAGAGCTAAAAAGTAGGACAAGGGGAGGGTACCCCCCCCCCTCTTAGACAACATAATCATAGCATAATAAAAAAAAAATCCCTAAAAAAAAATTTTTTTTTCAATTATAAAATTAATTATATTTTTTCATAGCACTACTTCAATATCCTGTATAATTGACTTCAGCCAAAGCAAAATGACAGAAATGACTTGGTTACTAAAACAATTATTGGCCAAAAAAGTGTACTAGCAAAACACAGATAATTATTTTCTGTCTCTTCTCACAAATCACACCGTCACAACAGTGGTGGTCGGCTGAAGTTGGTTTTCTGTGGTTCCCAACTTCAAGGCGTGAATGCGAGCCGATCTCCCTGTTAAAAAGTCACAGCTCTACAACGCTACAGATGTTTAATCATTACACTTCACTCACAATTCGAAATATAGATGGTGACACTTATTCACACACAACACCATATATACACACTTAGACCACTGGGTACACATTCACACTTCCGGCACAATTCAATAGGTAGTAAATTTCCCACGGCAATAGACTGGAGCTGTGCTTGGTTTGAAAGAATGTCTCTTCTCACAATATAGGCTACATTACAGGCCAGTCTGTCCACTCTTTTCGACAATGCACAGCAAATTATGAAGACATAATTTTTTTAAGAATGACTGTTTTTCAAGACCACTTCCAAAAGCACAGTTAGGGGTGGGAAGTGACTAAGTCCATTTCGGAGCAGCAAAATTCAGGATTTGGAGCAGCAAATTCAGGATTTGGAGCAGCAAAATATGGGATTCGGAGCAGATATTTATAAATTGGAGCAGTGAAGTTAACAAGAATATTTTCGTTAACGCTCAACCCTTTTCAAAATAAAACTGTACTGTCTTTTGTTATCAAACATCTTTTCGTCAGCTTGATTTTTGTTTCTGGTGTTTTAGGCTTTTGACACCTTGTTTGAAAGAGCGGCTGTCATAAAATTTTTTGCACCTGTCTATTTAAGATTATTTTTGCTTACTGGGGCGCTATTTGCTGCCTTGAACAGCACTTCTTCAAATGAGCTAAAATTTTTTTTATAAGTTTTAAATTTTTTTATACTTGGAAAGAAATCGTTGCAAAATGGGAGAGAATTTCGGAAGAATCAACTCGATGTTTGGCGATCTGACACTCGTTATTTGGCGAGATTGGCGATCTGACACTCGTTATTTGGCGAGTTAACGATTTAACGCTCGTTATTCGGCAAAGTTTCTAAACTAAAATTCGTAATTCGGCGGACATGCGCTTTTTACTCCCGGAATGAATTTTTTTTTTCACGAAACATCAGGATTTAACACAATGACGATCGACTACAGTAATTTTTGCTGCTTCCAGTGGCGACTTTTTTTTTTTTTAAACGGAAACACTCGCATTTGTACTTTAAAGCTGAAAGACATTGCAAACCATCTTCAGTTCCACGATCACGGACAATATCGGGGTTTCGCGATGGAAAGCCCGATGAGGTGCCGATAGTTAGAGTATAGTGGAATAAAACACGCTCTTCTCGGAAAGAATCGTTTCGTGGCTAGCAGGAACAAAAATTTTTTGGCGTCCTTTCCGAAATTCCGGGCATACTAAAGCAAAATTCGCTATTTGGCGCAGAAAAATACGAAAATACGCTATTGGAGCAGGATGGCGCAAGATATTAGTTTTGGCGCAGTGCGGCGCAATTGACGCAGAGTTCCCACCCCTGCACAGTGTAAATTATCAAGTCCGGTGTAACTGAGTCTGAGGGTTCAACAGTACTATACTTGTTGAACCTTCACTTATCAAATAGAAAATTAATAAACCAAATGATCCACATACATCCCCCTACCAAATAACCTTAAAAACAATACAATTTCTGCTTTGGCAGAATCATTAATTCAATCTAAAACATTTGTCATATTTGGCAATATATCAATGATTCCCTCCTCAATTAAGATCAATTATACAAATTTTGTTGATAGGATTTGGTAAAAAGTAGGAGAGTTTACCGAAAAATAGGATGTGTGGGAGCCCTGAATTAGACGTAGAATTGGTAACGTGTTGAAAAAAAAATTATTATGTAAGTAATATTAAAATGCAATATATATATATATATATATATATTGTAGTATATCTGTGGTATATATCACCATCAAGTTTGATATTATCATATTTATTTCAAAATGTTATGCACAATAAGAGTATTGTTTTAAGTATAGTGATTATCTAGATAATTTAATAATAACAGAAATCAACATTGCATAGGTTGGCATATATGCCAATAGGTTGGCAGGTTTCTGACACAAGGCAGTTTTTCACGGCTTAAACAGTGGTTCAAACTGTCACGTCAAAAACCTCAAATATTGCTTTTCAATATAAAAATTCCCATTGGAAATGCACACATTAATTGCATGTAATGTTTAAAGTGACTATGTTATACAAAGAATAAATATTTAATATGGTTTGCTTCTAAAATAATTTTATACTCTCTACAGAATTATTTTGGACAAAAAATATATATGGTTTTCTTTCTTGTAAAATATGGAATTTGAATAAAGTATAGCATAAACACTGAAGGGAAAACTATGGAAGGATTTGACATTCTGATTCAAGATGGTTCTTGACCTTAAAACATTTCTTCAACTGCTTATCAGGGTTTAAGCTAGATAAAAAATTCCTTTGTTTGTGAAAAAAAAAAGTGAAAAAAAAGTGAAAATGGGGGAAAAACTTTAGCTGTTCAGTTTCCCCCCCCCCCTCCAGAAACGACGTTCTGAGGTCTCCGAGTCCCTTAATAATTCATGAATATTCAATGCAATCCCAACCTGCACACGCCCTTGTGGGCGTATATACAGATGCCTAGCAACCCTAGACCTCCCATTCCCGTTTTCTTTGGATCAGAGCTCCTACCGGGTCTGGACCAGCCATGCTGAAACATTTAGAAAAACCTGTTTTTAATCCACAGCGTGGGGTGGTTTTGAAAGAAACTGGTTTTTACATGTTTTGGGCATTGAGTAGAGTCAACCCCTTCTATGGCAGAAAGTCCTAGCGCGAAGCTTTTTGAGTTCACAGAAGTCGCCCATTTTACCTGCAGCCATTGGATAAAGCAGGCAGACGTATGCAAAATCTTTACCTTTTTTGCAGTATATGCAATGACTATATGAAGACTTCAGTGACAGTACGAGCTTCCCGCGGAGGCTTTCTGCTATAGAAGGTGTTGGTAGAGCGGCGACTTTACAGACTGCCTTTCGCGTAGAGACAAAAAAGTTCGGCTCCGAGTTTGACTTCTCTCAAACTCTCCCAATGTGTATACAAATTAATTGTTGCGGTAAAGATCGATGCAGTTTTATAAAAATAAATAAAACACCACAAGGAAACCAAAGACCATTTTTTTAAATCGATTTCCATAGTATTGAGAGTGTCTCCCGTAGCTCCATAGTTCATTGCGGCCGTCCGTAGAAAGTATGGACAATCCATAGCAGTTGGCAACTCTGTAGGTGCAATGCAAGTCTTGAGAAAAAATTAGCTCATTACATGATATTTTGTGATACCGCTGTTGTGGTCAAGTGATCATAGTGACAGACTCGCATCACAGGGACCCGGATTCTAGCCCCACCATCGCCACAGTGGTGGTCGGCTCAAGTTGGTTTTCTGTGGTTCCCAACTTTGAGGCGCAAATGCGAACCGATCTCCCCGTTAAAAAGTCTCACCACAGAGAGCAACAGGCCTACAAACAGTACAAATATTCAGTCACTACACATCACTCACTTCACTTACGAGATATAGATGGCAGCACTGAAAAATCATACACAACACTAGATATGCACTCAGACTGTTAGGTACACACATTTACACTTTCGGCACAACTCACTAGGTAGTAAATGGCCTATGGCGATAGAACTCAGTTATGCTCGGTTTGAAAAAAAGGAGGGGGGGGGGGGGAAAGAAAGAAGATATTTTGTGATGCATCCAAGTCACTTTATAAACGCAAGCATTAGTAATTAGACTGATCTACAATTCAAACAAGATTCTGAACAGCTTTGCCTTCATGCCACTATCCTAATTCACAAACTTTGACCTATCAAACAAGAAGCTATAGATGTATGCCGCTGTCCGCTATACACACTAATTATAGATTTCCCAGGAAAAATAAAAAAAGAGACTGTTTGAGCCTAGTGCTGTGGGATGCATATAGCGCTGACTATGTCTTTCCTTGTATCTATCATTCATGTGCATCTATATTCGGATATGAAAAAAAATGTTTATGGCTAGTGAACTCCTCAGCTTACAAATTTTTTGCTAATGAAGATTTTTTTTTCAACATTTTCTGCCTCAGATAATGAAGATAAATTTGACTATCAAGCATTTCAGTCTATATGGATTGCATGCGTTAACATTAAACAGCTGAGTAACGAATTAAATTTTCATGTTAATCCAAATGGGTCCAATGAGGCATACGTCTAATCAGAAAAGTTTCCAAATAATGTGTGTGTGTGTATATATAGTTATTAAAATATAAAAATTAAATTTTTATACAGCCCTATGTGCCCAAAAACCCAATTAGAAAGTTGTTGCCATGTCTGCTGATGCCAACTACAAAAATTCAACGTTTTTAAGCGCAATATTTACTGAGATATTCAAATTCAGAAAATGGAGGAAAGTTGGAAAAAAAAAAAAAAAAAAAAAAAAAAACAACAGCATTAAATGCAGGAAAACCATTTTGCTCCCATTTAACACTATTTGTTCCCAAATTTCCTTCGTTTTTCAAACTTAAATATCTCTGAATAGCGACTTTGAAACATGAAGTTTTCAGTTTGGCATCAGAGAAACATGGCAACAATTTGCTAATTTGGTTTTCGGGCACACAGGGGTGTTATATAAAAAATTAATTTTTATATCTTATATAAAAGCTATACAACCCTGTGCAACATGAATGACATATCCAAGTACTACATGTTATTTGAATACTTTTTTTAATTGAAAGTATGCCTCAAGGATCAACGGTTCACCAGTAAAATGACATATGCTTTGTTACTACACATCCTTTATATAGTGTGGATCCTGCTTGCATAATGTTAAAAAAAAACTGTCATAAAAAATATTGCAAATGGAAAGCGCTTTAAACAGGAAAACTTAAATAAGAATTAGTTAAGAGCTGCGACCATGAAAACAAGTCACGCGAAGTGGGAAAAAATTCCAAGTGTGAACACTATGGCAACTGTATGTATGATAAAATTGTCTCTAAGAAAATAAACTGTATACTTACCAACTAGTCTTCACTGTAGTAATGAAAAACTGGGATCCATTAGTATTGGGCCCAGCATTTGCCATAGACAAGAGGCCTGTCAAGAAACAAATATTAACCTTTTACTGGCCGAATTAAGATTTGAATAGCTTGTCATAATTTTGTTTTGTTATTTCCTGTCCTGATCCCTTAGTTTACAAATATCAACCATAAAATTCATGAAATTTTTTTTTTTTATTGCATGTTTTCTGAACTTGCCTATGTCCACAGATACAACATTAAAAAAAAAATAACAAAAAAATTAAATTTTATTCTTTCTTAAAAATAGGTGATTCAAAAAAAATTAAATTTATGGCACAAGTGCTGAAATAAATAAAATTTTTATTTTGTAAGTTAAGTTTTGAATCTCATGCATTCAGGGGGAAAAAAATCAAGTGCTTTCATGTAGGAAAAATATTTTTTCAATTAATAAAACCGATGTTCCCGATTGGGAACATTGGCCGTTAAAAGGTCAAGTTCACTGAAAGTCAATCATTATGTGAACTTTATTTCCTTGATAAAAGAAATGAAGCAAAACTCATAATTAAGAATTAATCATATTTATAAGAGTATTAATAATCAATCGAAAGACATGATTCACACATCCCAGGTCGACTAAGAATTGGCATTAGAGCCTAAAATTTTTTACATGTAATTACTAAATTGGAGCCTGGAGAAAACACATAACTTTCCTTATTTATGTCAGTGTACCTAAGGACATGGAAAGAGGTTGCCACTTGCAAAAATAGAAAGCAATTTCAGTTTTTGCCATTTTTGGGGAAAAAATTAAGCTTTTAAAAATTTTTATCAGACATCTACGATTGTTTATTTTTTTGTCAAGTATTGACAAAATTTTTCTCTGAAGAAATTTAGATTCTTATAATTATAATAATAATTCCACACTTTTGTGGGGAGAAAAAAGGAAATTCTTTTAATCAACTCTCTACAATTTTAGACCAGTGATTGAAAAATTTGAAAATATTTTGCAGTTTTTTTTTTACCTGATGCTGTGCATTTCAGTTTGATGGGCAATTATGCATGACTAGAATGCTTTAAAGTTCCTAGCTTCCTTCGGTTTTTTTTTTAATGAGAAGCACCCAAAGTTTCCCCCTATAACCCAAAACTCACAGCCCAAAATTCTGATTCTAGTCAACCCTGATCTGGCCACCTACATCAGTCAAGGTTCTTACAGTATCTTGCTTATATATGGCAGATTACTAATAGTTCAGACCTTGAATACTTGACCAGAAAACTTGAAGATACATACTACAAATTTATGTAATATTAATGTATTGATATTAAAGAAATGAACTCTGCTAATAAAAAACAAATCTCCACATATAACATTTAATCACATTCCATATACAGTCGAATCTCGTTATAACGAACTTCAAGAGACCAGAGAAATCTTTTTGTTATACAGAAATTGTTATAAAGGAATTCCAGGTCTTTGCATTTTTCCTATGTAAATTTGTTTGGAGGATTAGAAAAGTGTTCGTTAAAACAAGAATTTCATTATAACGGTATTCGTTAAAACAGGATTCGACTATAATAGTTTTTTATCATCAGACATTTTTGGTCCTATTAGGTTTGTTGTTATGAGAAGGAGTGAGACTTTATTTCTTTTGAGTCCATCCTGTTTATGTGGCAGAGCCAATATCAGCGGTCTACTACTTAACTGTACATGCACCTCATACACATTCCACTAAGGAATTTATAACGAATTCAGGGCTCCCACTCAAAAAATGAGAAAAAGTAGGAAAACACAGGACTGAAAAGTAGGATGGGGGAGGATAATCCCCCTTAGACAACATAATCATAGCATAATAGAAAAAAATCCCTAAAAAAATTTTTTTTTTCGCAAAAAACAATTTTTTAAATTGTGAATTATCTTTTTTTTCAAAGCACTATTTCAGTTTCCTATAAGATTGACTCAAGCCAAAGCAAAATGACAAATGGCTTGGTTACAAAACCAATTTTTGGCCAAAACAGTGCACTAGCAACAGATAATTCTTTGCCGTCTCTCCTCACATATATTACATTCTTTTTTGGAGTCTTCCAAAATGCAGAGCTTGTCAACTCTCTTCGACAATGCACAGCAAATTTTGAAGACGCACATTTTTTTAAAGAATGGAGCTCCTTCGAGACCAATTTCAAAAACACAGTGCAAAATGTGTAGATCACAAGATTCGATATGTAAATAAGGCAAGATGAACCAGATAGTTTACTGCATTGTCCATGTAACATGCCGATGATCCCCCGGCGTAAAAGTCTGTAGTCACCGTCACGTGATCTGTTGTCATAAATGTTACTAGTCTGCAGCTGTGATCGTATGGCGACGATCAAGGCCGATCGTGATGTCCGCCTGCGATCGCATGCAAATGAGGTGACCTTGAAGCCGATTGGCTTGATCAGACACGTGCGGTCGGATGTTTTCCTTTAAATACCGGCCGTACGTTGTAACAGCTCTGATTCTGCATTCATCTAATCTTGTTCTATTCAACTGAAGCCCTCTAGTAGGACGGTTCACCGTCTTGCTACCGTATCCATTGGCCTTAAGCTGATTTGTTAAAATGCAATAATTTACATTGTTTGCATCCGTTTTCCGGCAGGTTCGGAATCAAAAATATAAAATAATCTTCACAGTCAAAGTTCTTCATTGCTGATCGAGGTGGTCCGGCCCTCAACCGAGAGGCCCCCCGGAGCTGATCAAGGTGGTTCGGCCCTCAACCGAGAGGCCCCCCGGAGCTGAGCAAGGTGGTTCGACCCTCAACCGAGAGGCCCCCCAGGAGCTGATCAAGGTGTTCCGGCTCTCAACCGAGAAAACTCCTCTGATATTTACGGGAAAGGCTACCAACATCGGATGTCCGATCACTGTACAAGTTGACTGTTGATGATCATCAATTGGTGAGCCAGTATCTTTACTGTTAACGTCAAATAGAGGGCTCCACGTTATACTAATCCATTGTTAAAATTGACTAACCCTATAATTAATTTAAATAAATAATAATATTTCATGCGAAAGTTTATTTGCAATCATTTTCCACTTGTCGTTTGCCACTTTATTACTGGATATTTCGAACCGGGCAAGCAACTCCCATAAGGGACGTTGCATCCATCATTTTTTAAAGGGATTTGTTCACATTTTACTGTTCAATGTCAGTGTAATTGCTTTTGACGAATGAAGTGCTTTCATTTCTAGCTCTTTGCTGAGCATTGTAAATATTGTTTAAGCCTCTTCATGCCTTAAAAATACAGAAGACAACTGAATGCTATTGGGAGCATCAGAATCACGAAACTTAGAATAGCCTATGTATCCAACTGCTTTGAAATGCAAACTGTTGTTTCACCTATTTTCACCATAATTTTGAATGATGAATGTTAGTTACTGTCCAAGACCATGAAGTAATAAATACAAAATTATTTTTCCATCCAGACAGAAGTTTTTAATGACTACTATACTTGTTGAACCCTCAAACTATGCAAATGAAAAATTAATCAACCAAATGGTTCCCCCTCCCTAAATAACCTTATAAAATTTCTGCTTTGGCAGAATCATTACTTTCATTCTCCAACATTTGTAATATTTGGCAATATATCAATGATTTCCTGCTCAATTAAAATCAATTACACAAATGTTGTTGACAGGATTTGGTGGAAAAGTAGGACAAAACCAAGAAAGTAGGACAAAAGTAGGACATTTTACCAAAAAGTAGGAAAAGTAGGACGAGTGGGAGCCCTGCGAATTGGTACATGCCGGAATGTGAATGTATGTGTTGTGAACATAATGTGAAGTTTGTTTTCTGTATAATGCTTGTTATGTGCAGTGCTACAATCAATTTTTCTAACTACGAGTGAAGTGTAATGATTGAATAAGCGTGCATTGTGTAGGCCTGTACAATTATTCAACCATTACAATTCATGCATAGTTAGAAATATCTGAGGTCTGCGTGAGTTTCTCAATTTCTGGTCAGTTTGTAAAATGTCCACATCTCAGATATTGACTACAACATGTATACATTGTGTTGTAGTAAATTAGCACTGAAAATTTAAATCCTACAAGTGAATTATGGAGCGGTCAATAACTGAGTCAAATGAATCAAAACAGAAGCCATCACTTCTAGAGAAGGAAACCCATCTTCACAACTATAATGGAAACATGCGAACCAACAAATGGTGTGCTGAACAATTTTGATTAATACAGTTAAGTTGAGTTTCATTAGGAAAGAAATACCGGCATCACTGAATTGTTATTTTACAAAAATTTCATAAGAAATATAATTTGTTAGCAGCGACTTCTAAGCTGTCTAACAAAATTTTAAACATCTTTTATAAGAGATTAAGATTACAAAATAAGGAATTAGCCATTGAATGATATGAATGGACAGACATCCTGCATAGAATATGGTCAAAAATGCAAAGGAAAGTGAATGACAAAATTATTGGAAAAGCATGAAAAGGCGGCATCTTGATGGTTGAATCATCCATTTGACTCTGTTGTTTTGGAATTTGCCTTCACGGCACTTCAATTTGACTAAGGTTCTCTTTCATCTGGCCACTTTTTTCATCTGATTGATGCCAAATTGCTACAATTCATGACCCTAACCTTTTGTCATGGGAGAACCCTGTGGCATATCTACATATAAATTTGCAGAAATTTAATGATTATTCATTCTCTGTAGCTCGTGGAGTTGTTTCTGGCCCCACCCAATCAAGCAAGCACATTTCCTTTTTCTTGAAGCAACTCCAGATACTTTTGATCCCGAGCCCACCCTGTCAATTCATACAATCATTACCTGGTCCAGTATGCTTCAATGTGAAGTTTTCATCTTCAAATCTATCTCCATAGATAGATCGCCCTCCAGTTCCATTGTGATTTGTGAAATCACCTCCCTGACACATGAAGTTTGGAATTACTCTGTGGAAGGTGCTTCCTTTGTAACCAAATCCTTTTTCTCCAGTGCAAAGAGCTCTGAAATTCTCTAAAAATAGATAAAAAAAATATTTGTTAACAATTTAGTTTGTAAATTAAAAAATGATTCCAGAATTCGGGCAAACATGATACATGAGAAGTAACACCAAAATTTCTTGTAAAATATAAACCAATGGTGATTTTTTGACACCTTTTAACACATTTTCTTTTATCTGATTGCTTCAGACATCAATGTTTATTTCCAAGGCATATCTCGTTGGACACTCATGACAGCTTGCGGTTACTTTCACAATAAATGTCACATTTATGAATGGAGAAAAAATAAATAAAACTTACAGCAACAATTGAAAAAACTTGTGCTCGAATAATTTATTTCTTTATATGTACAAAAAGAGGAAATAAATGAGCACTTCTAATAAATGTTTTTGAGAAAAAAAAAAGTCATTATCAAAACATATGCAAGGATCATTGAAAGGAACTACAAGAAAGGAAAAAAAAATTGGTAACATAAATTCAACTGCGACATGACCCAAGTGAAAATGTTTGAAACTTGAAACATAAGGAAAACGATTTCACCTAAACACTTAAAAAAAGAAGAAAAAAGCCTGTAGCAAAAACACTGAAATTCTGCGATTTTAAGAAAATGAAAACATTTGAATATTTAAGGCTTCTAACTAAATCAGAGAAAATTTACCTGCTGTTTTCGGCACAACATCTGAACGAAGCTATAAAAGATTGAACATACTTCAATTATTTTGCAAATACAATATAAATTTAAATTTTAAAAAGCACATGGATCTTGAAGCTTAGTTTTATCGAAACTTTTTATAAATGTTACAGCCCATGACTGAAATCTAGTGTCCCCCCTCTCAAAAGAGGCTTCCAATTTGTCAGTAACTTTGCAAGTTGTTTGCCATTTTGTAAAGACACTAGACTTCGGACTTGAATTGTAACATGTAAAAAAAATTAATATTTTCATTTTTTAACCTGCAGGTCGCTTGAAGCAAAGAAAAAAAGACCCCAGAGCAAATGGGCTAATTTTTTTCAAAGTTTTCACTTTCATCATCTCTTCTTTACTGAAGAAATCTTAACTATTTCATTTGAAAAACAAGAAATAAAGTAGAACCTTTCTCTTATAATCAGCATTCTCCTAAGCAGATGTTTCCCCACACCAGCCTTACAAAAAATTGATGGTTTAATTCATCTTACCCTCTGTACAGAAGAAATTATATGAAAAACATGGAGTGAGGTCACAGAAGGTGTAATGTATGTATATTAATGAATTGAGGAATACTCTGAGAAGTGACCCGATCCTGCAAGTTACACCACCTATCAAAGCTGCCAACTTTTGAGAATGCAAATTAGGGAGGTTTTTGCAGCTCCCAAAATTCCATACAAAAATAAGGGATTTTTGTAAAATAATGCAGTATTTTTCATTAATGAAAATGAAATCCCAGTGATTTTTTTCCCTTTGCAAAAACGTGACATTGTGCAAGACAATTGCTGATCAGCGCCGAGTCACCAACCAGCAAGATGAACCACATGCCATTACTACTCTCAAATAAAATCACACCAACAAAAAAATTGCAATCGGGCTCAAAACAGGACATAAAGTCAAAGCAGATACAAGTTCTCTCGCCAATTTCGATATCAAAAGGCCAAACTGATGCTGGCTGTTTAGAAAATTGTCTTTTTCTTCCTAAAACAAAATATTTGTTTGTGATATGACACAATGGTGAAAATTTGTCATGATTATGATGTCATTTCAGGAGTTAAAAGTGCATAGCAAATCTTTTTTCCCCAAGTAAACAAGTAAATTTATTTAGGTATAATTTCTTTTCCCTGAAAATAGGGATTTTTCTGCAATCACATTCGAAATTCAGGAGGTATAAGAATTTATCACAGGTCTGGGAAACTTGGCAGCTATGACCTATGCTACTGTTGGGCTTCACAAATCCTACGCACCAGGTCACCATGACAACTGAAAAAATTGGTATTGCCACCCAAAACTTTCTATGTTTGGTTACTAAATTGAAATCTGAGGAAAACACAACATTTATGGACTTGATATCAGTGTATCTATCGATACCAAAGAGTATGTCATGGAAAAGTCAAAATAAACCCTATCATTTTTGACTCCTGACAAAGATGTTTGGCTCCCTGTGTTTGTGAAAAAAATGTTTCTTGTGCCTACAGTTTTTTTGTCAAGCCCTCTGCTATTGTGTGTATGTATGCATTTTACAGTGTAATATAACCTCGTTACACAGCAAACTCTGATATTTTGCTCTTTTTAAATTTAATTTTAAATATTTATGTGTTTTACATTTGTCCCTACATTAGAAGCAAGTCTTCTAATGTAAGTGCAAGTATTTTTCAAGTTGGTTGTTATAAATAAAATGAGTGAGTTGCAATCTAGTGTGGGAAAGACTGTAGAAACATGTGATACTTTGAACTTACTTTGATACATGTGAACTTTGATTGAATACTTTAGGGGGGGGGGGAAATTTAATTTAAAATTTGTTTGTTAACGCTTACATAAAAGTGCAATATTGGATATCTGGGGTTGAGCATGAGGACAGTGCTGTTCGTGAATCATACCAAAGATCTGTGTGATGAACATGTCGCAGTGTTGTTTGCAAGATCGATGTTTTTTGCAATAGCTTTGCTTATTCTGAAAATATGGTAAATATTATTTATAAATTTGCAAACTTTACTTTCGCATTATAATTTATACATATATGCTCATTTTTTTATCATGAAAAAATTACGTTAAAAAAAATTGAATATGCAATTTAAAAAAAATTACAAAAGGTCTCGTATCTTTCCATTTCTTTAAAATATATATATATATATTATATTATATATATTTTATATGTTGCTTTTATATATTTTTAAATGCACCAGTACTTGCTGAGGATGAAATAGCACTATGATTCTAGTTATGCACAAAATTCGCACAATGCCAGTTTAAGGTTGTTTTTCACAAGATGAATAATGTGATACATACAATGGTACAGCTATAATATATAATTATTTTTCTCTTTGGCGACTTTTCTTAGTAATTTCCTTTCTAGCCTGTTGGAGCTTTTTTTCCTGGACAGCCATTCACTTTCATGTGCGGTTTTTCCTGTCTGTTATTATTTCAGATTACCATTTTTTTTTTTTTTACTGTTGGTTATCAATTGAAGGTGATACCTAAAAAGGTTGTTAGCAATAATATTTTGGATAGAGCACATATTTTAATTAATCAAGTCTATCAGCATTTTGGAGGTTTTTTTTGGGATATTTCATTTAGAACTTGTTCTGAGGATTGCACCTGGATTCTCTCAGATTTCACAAATTTCCATTTTAATTAATTTTTTGCATATCAGCCTTTATAATTTAAATCCCGCAACTGTGGACAAAGATACTTTTTGCCCTGACCATTGTATTATTTAAAGGAGCCCTGGGCATTATTTTCGATCCCTATCTGGACTAAGGATAGTATACTATGAATCCCTAATTTAGTCTAGAATGATGTTTTGTTTATTATAGTTGTTAATTTTTTTATCTTTCCATTTTTTTTTTTTCCAACAGCTTTAGCATTATCACTTTTTGGAGATTTTTTTTGGCAAGAAAGACATCTTAATGTCACAACATGGGTGATAGGCCTCCTTTTGCTACATACTACAGTGCCTTTGTCTCGCTGCTCTATGGACCTCTTCAGAACCAGAGAATCATTGTTCCTTAAGAACATTTTCCATTCAGAGGAAAAAGGCAAATTAGGCAAGATCAGGGGAATAAGCTGGTTGTGGAAATATATAAATCTGATGTTTTGGCAGGTAATCTTACATCAGGAGGGACTCGTGACTCCTAAAACATATTAACTCCTTAAAAGCAAATTGACCAGATCTTTGGTAGGCAGAGTCATCATGATAATGTGCTATCTCACAGGTTCCTCCCATGTTAGATTACCTGTCAAAACATCAGATTTCAATTATTTACACAACCAGGTTATTGCTCCTGTTCTCTCAAAATTTGATTTTTCTTCTGATAAAGAATTTGCTTAATGGGCAATTATTCTCGGGTTCTGAAGAAGTGCAGTGACAAGCAGATGTGGGAAAAGGAGGTCCACAATCACATCTTCGAATGAATGGTGACAAAAATACATAATTATACAGGTTAGTTATTTCGAAAGAAGCGCAAAATTATCAGGTTACAACTTATACATTCGTCTGTAATAAAATTTCAAAAAAATAAGAATTCCGGAACTTTTTGAACGTAAGTAGTATTAACTTGAAAAATGACACTTTCCATATTGAAAAGTTGACCTGACGATTTTTGAAAGCAAGCTAGAAGGTTCATTTCATACAGACGGTATACCTTCTTGTTGAAATTTTTGGCTGTATCAAAACAGCAGTATGTCGCCACTGCGGTGTGGCGCTTTTCTATAGCAGCTCAGAGATGCTGCTGACGTGATATAACGAGTCAAATACATGGAATTTTGGAAGATGCTTAGTTACACTTCATTCTTTCTTAGTTTCAAGAAGTTGTGCTGTTGTGGTGAGTGCGTAAGATATGAAGTCAGAGACAGGAAGAGTTCAAGGTGCATGGGTTCAAACCCACCCACAGGAAAACTAGACTTTTACATCCATATTCGTTGTGGGCATCTTTTTCTTAGCCACTTTGTTGGGCATTTTGCCTGTTGTGACATTGTTTTTGTATAAGGGAAAAACCTCAACATTTCCCCCCTTCTATTATTATCACATGACCTTGAAAAGCAGTTTTACTCCTTTGAAGTACAAATGAAGAACTTTACCATACTGTATTATATTTATATAACCCACAGGATTGTTGAAGAATAAGATGACAAGATATCTTCCCTGAATGACGGGACGTATACAGAAATGTCCAATTTTCCAATCTCTGAGAATCCACTCTCCTGTGGGTTACATACCAGAAAGTACGGTACTTTAGTGGCTATCTACTGGCATTCAAAGACAGCGTAAATTCAGTTTGTTCCTACAAGATTATGAATGCAATTAAAAAAAAATATCTTAAAGGATTGGAATACCTGTTCAAATTTAAAAAACATTTCCACGATCCCACTGGAACACACACATGCACAATCTTACCTTGAATATCTAGTTTTGTCATCTTGCCAGTACATGGTCATTTTATATTTTTATTTCGTCGCCAGTACATTCGTACCATTATGTATCGTGAAAATTGGGGGATATGCATACGAAATCTGCTTTTAGATTTCTTCCACAGAAATTTTAGGTCACTAAAACTCAAAAAGAATTTTAAATTAACAGATAGTATGCATATAATAACAATTTTTTTTTTCTTCAATATTGATTGATTTTCTGCAAAAATATTTAAACATTTATTATTCTTGATCTTCAGGGAAAGGCACGAGCCACCATGCCATCTTCAGATTTTGCTTTTGGCAAAAATCTGGGTAGGACCACACAATTGCACAGTGGAAATCGACTAAATAAGATTTTCTAAGGATTTCCAACTTTGAATTAGCTATCCCTTTGAAAAAAGAACTAAACTTTGTGGCCACACTGATCACACAGACCTACAACACAAATATGCATATGTTACTGCCAAATCCAAAAATTGGCAAATTTCGTTAAATGTTAGTTTCTACAGCCGGTTTGCGACGCAGCCGGCAATCCTACATCAAAAGACATGATTTGTGAAGTTGGCATATTTTATCATGATAATTATATCCACGTTAATTATGGCAACGGTAACAAACCAGTCGCAATGTGGTAATAATCTCCCCCACCCCCCCCCAAAAAATTTGGCAGAAAAAAACTGTTTATATAATTATTTTTATAATTTTTCTCTCTTGTCTCATGGAGCTAATCCAATGCAGCTGCTACATATAGACATGTATCACACGTAGACGATTAAAAAAAAGTATTTGGTTCCTACCATGTCGTAGGGTTTAAGCTACGGTCGCATTTTTTGCTAAATGCAAAAGAGCATTGTAGCATTTTGCTAATGCTTTTCCTCCCATTTTTGCTAAAGGAATTTTTTATCTAGCTTAAACCCTGCCGTGTCATCTCATATTAGTACCTAAGCTTTGACCACAGATTTCAGGCCAAAGTATTTTTGTAATTTGGACTTCTGCCAAAAAACTCTTGGTCACACTTCCGGCATTGGCAGTAACATATACATTAAATTTCAAATCCCCACACTAGCAATTTTGAGGGTAGATGGCACCCTGCCAGCATAACACACACCAAATAGTAGAGATACACAAGCACAATGTTAAGTTTTGCAAACACAAATCTGACATAGGGAAACTGACACAAATGGAAAATGTGTGGCAGTTAAATGCTGCTAAACCATAGCTGTGAACCATAATGATTGGGAAAATAAAATCATTCTACCACAAAATCATTTCCCAAGAAATTAATGCAAATGAAGAGAATCAGAAGAAATGCATCAGAATCATTTGCTTTAATTTATGCAGAAGATATTATTGAAAGAGCTAAGGTTTTCAAAAATGGAAAATCAATCGGAAGAGAATTTACAGACTCTGATTTATTAGGTAATATATAAATGTGACTAACTGCTCAGGACCCAGGTAAATACAGTAGCATCTCTGTCATTTTGTATTGCTTAATGTGACATTTTTTATGCTCTAGTGTAGTGATTCCCAACGTGGGCAATGGAATGTTCCAGGGAGGCGGTAGAAGCTACAAATATAACATAGGATCCTATGAGTTAGATTTCATTGGGGGGAATGTGAGAAAAAAAATTTCTGAAGGAGGGGGCAATGGGACAAAAAAGGTTGGGAAACTATGCTCTAGTGCCTTTTCTCTGTGTGTGTGCCCTCCCCCTTGTATTATGGGCGATCACATCAATTTAATATTTTTACACCATCACCAGTTTGAAGACCCAAGAATCATAATAGAGTTCTGCAAAAAGATAGGATTAATGGCCAACCTATCATCCACCAATGAAGTTGGTGGCAAAAAATAATTGAAGCGACAGTTTTTGTTGGTCCAGTCAAGTTAAAGGTTCTTATACAGTGTAAAGGGTTATCCAGGGAGGCACATGGTTTGAAGAAAGCTGGCTTACATTTACCAACATTTTGAAAGTTATGTACTTGTGGGTGAAGCGAACAATGAATTGCTGACAAACAGCAAATGTCAAAGACTACAGTGACTGAGTGGTTAAATTACTGCCGTGAAGTGTGTGTGGAAGCAGTGGTGAATGAAAACATTGTTCTTGGTGGCACCATAGTAGAGATTAACAAAAGTAAATGGAACTGCAAATGAGCGAAGGGAGATTGGGTTTTCGGTGGGGTGGAGCAACAAATGCTTTGTGGAAGTGGAGTCGAATCAAAGTAAAAATATGTGATTGAATGTGCTGAAAAAATATGTACTACTGGAAACAATAATATTTGATTCCTAGAAATCATCTGTCTCAAAGATGGTTTTTCCCTTCACTGTAAATCACAGCATAACTTTCAGAGACCCAGAAATTAATACGAGAAAAGATACAAAGATACGTTATCTATAATATTGAAGGATGTGGTACATAATCAAGAGTTTGTGCCAAAATGGTACTATACCAAACAATCCATCTCGAAAGACTGGTTATTTTTGGAGATAATGATTACAAGGAAGAAAATTCATCTTTGCCCCATGGGCACTTCCATTACCATATCTCCAAAAATAACCAATCTTTTGAGGAATCTGGTATTAACAAGTGGAGAAGACATTTCTACATACAATTCCATTCAAACCTGGCTGAGTTTATGTGGTGTCACCTTCATCAAGATAAAAACCAGTCACTTTTCAATAGTTTAAAAAAAACAATCGCTATCGTTTAACCCACACATCATAAAGACACCTCCGATCTCTAAAATAAGAAATGGCTAGTGATAACGAGAAAGTATACAGTGAGAATGTGGTAAATGTTCATTGAAATATTTGAATGCCTATGCCTATTTCTCATGATATATTAAATAGAAATTTTCTTTTCAGCTTCAGAAAGGGTTTCGTTTTTAATTTTCACGTATTTATAATCATTTTTTGGTGTTCTGGCAGCAACCTTAGGGCATAGCGTCAAAGAAAGCTTGGCGATAAAAAGTCGAAAAATCCATCTTGGGAATTAACCAAAAATAATGCTAGCATATCATGGAAGTTTAGTTACTCTGAAAAAGAACCAAGATTTTTGTTAAAAACAAATAAGTCAACACACCTCACAAGTGATTTAAAAATTCACCTTAGATCTGGCTGAGAAATAACCTCTTACAACTGATTCATTCCTGCTTAGAATTCCCTCGCAAAGTCAAAAAATTAGAAAACTATCGTAATGAGAAGCGATGTCACGGCTCGCGCCCACAGGCTGCAGTAGTAATAGCGGGACCACGAAGTACCTATCATTGCGCGTGCAAAAAGAATGCATTTCTGGCGCCTTCGAAAACGAATCTAATTCGAAGCATTTCCCGGGTTAACATTCACGAGGGGGTGGAACAGAAACCGCGTCGGGAAATTTCGAGAAGCGCTACAAAGATCGCAAAAAATAAACTTTAATTCACGAGGGAATGCACTTTTCGAACGAATAAAACTGAAACACAAATTAAACAGTTAAAATGTTTAATGTTCGGTCGGCATGGAATGCCTGGAGGGAAACGGTTATCGATCTGAACGATGCTGCAATTGCAGCATTTTAGAACTCACCTCGAAAACGATTCTGCCGACGGGTTCACCGTCTGCGGTCATGTCGAAATAGCATCTCGGAAGCGCCATTCTCACAAGATCAAGTTATTCAAACAGCTAAATCCAACGCAAAAAATGTAACGGACCTTCGTCTGGCGGCGATAAGACGAACGGAAAGTGATTCGATACCACTACTTCACTAACGGACATACAGGACAGAGTCCTACTAATAAATGTGTAGTTCTACGTGCGCATGCGCTAATTTTTTTCTTGCCGCAGAGTGCAGCTACTCACGTGAAGAGGGAAGGTAATTATATGCGTGACCATATTACCCGCACTTTACGGGATATTTCCGAGAAATGAACAAAAAAATTGGTAAAAGATAGTTTTTAAAATATTAATATTAGATGTGAAAAAAACACGCGAAAAAAATAACCCTCTCCGATCCTAGAGATTTTATTACTGACGAAATTTTTATATACAGGATGGCTAAAGAATAACTTTCTTTGTTTGGCGGCATCTAGAACTAAATCTAAAGACCGAAATAAAACCTAAGCCTGTCGTTTGGAGAGCGGGGAACAGTGCCGTCTTAAGGCATGAGCCCACCCGGGCGCATCAAGCGAAGAGGGGCTTCATAAGAATGAGATCTGGTTGAAATTTTCGAGAATTTGTTTGCTAGGGCCTCAAACAAAGCCGCTTGAAATGACTCTTAATGCAGCTTTGGCCAGGGGCCTACGATACTCTTAAGATGTCCCTGAACGGGGGGCACGCTGCTGTCTCGTACGCAATAGGAATCTTGAGCCATAATGTCGAGCGATAATTCTCAATTTTTTTGGGGGAAATTGGTAACAAGAATATATATCATTACAAAATGTACAAGCATCCCGAGAAATATCAAAACAAAAATGTGAAATACAAAACCGAAACTATTGAAAATTCAGAATTACAAATTCATGGGAAAATAATGCAAGAGCTAATGAAAGAAATAATTCTATAGAAATAAAAATTCAGAATTTATGAGATATTTTCAGAATTAGTGAAAGCTTTCAATAATTCGCTTCCCCCCAATTCGATTCAAGGTCCTAGCTCAAGCCCAGTTGGCCCTTCTGTTATGAGTTAAGACGTCACTGACTAACCAGTCAGTTTGTCAGAAAAGTTTTCAAACTTTCATTGTAAAGAAATATTGGATTAGCATTTTTAAATTTGAAACACACCTATATTTTTCATAATGCATTTAGGCCTTGGGGTATTTTCGTAAATGGTGGAAGCCATTTTGTCAGCGAGCTTTGTTAATGTAAATTAAAACTTTCATTATTTTCCATTCGCTATTACTTCTTCCCCTTTATCATTTTTTCTAACTGCTCATTTCACATTATACATGGGACCCAAAATAACTACTTATAACCATGATCTCCTAGATAATAGTTATCCTAGTTTAGTCTAGATAAGAGGTCATGGCCTAATCCAACTGACCACCAAGCATCTAGGCGTGGACATGGTTTTTGTTATTTTTATGATTTTTTTTTTTTTGAACCAAAAGTTTTACAAAATTGTCATTAATTGTAAAATTTGCCATTTTTCTCTTTTCAGTGTGTGCCCCAAAGCTAACAAATAAGACTTGCGCAATGTAAATTAAATAAGTTAACTTATGATCCGGGGGGGGGGGGGGGGGGGGGTTGGACTAAAAAATTCTTAATCACAGATTCATGTATTCATGCTTTTTAGAAAGAGGAAACCCATTGTATTTTTAGTGATTGATGTTCCTGATGAAATGAGCACATGATACTGAGAACAATGACTTTTATAAACTATTTTATTATTTAAATAACTTTTTGTGTAAAATAGCTGTGTAGAAAAATAAAATTTTATTAATTTTAATCATAAGTTATTCTTTCATTTGTGTTTGTAGAAGCCTTCTCCGCTTTTTTTGCCCAATTTTCCTTCAGATACAAGCTTCTTTAAAATAGCAACAGGTTCGAACAATGGATGGCCTGGATACTTTTCTGCCCATCCTAAAATATATATAAGGTGATGAACAATGAATATAATACTTATGGTTTAAAATCTTTAGAAATTTTAAAATGAAAGAAAGTTTAAAATACTAAAAACAAAATAGAAATTTTCAGATAAAGTTTCATACGTCACTTTGAAACTTCAAAGTGGAATATGACTTCTCTTCACTTGTACATGGTGTTTTCATAAAAATTTAGCAATAAGTAACAAAACTAATTAAAAACTGAAATACAGAAAATATTGCACAAAGTAATATATACATACAGTGGCATCAGAGCTGAAGATACTGTGGGAGCTTGAAGACGCATGGTAATTTGTGACAATGGTCTGAGCACCCCGGAATCAACCCAAAAATCAAAATTCTTATATAAAGCTCAAGATGAGCACCCATAGGTTTGAAACACTTCAGATGCCCTTGCACAGTGTTTGCCAATATGAATCTAGATGTGGGACTCCCGCATCAAAATTCAACTTTACTCCTACAAATTTCATTGAGGGGTGAAAATACTCAAATTTTAGGTAATTTTTTTATCAGTGAGAGTAATTTCTCACTTATAAAAAAAAATCCCCTTCAAATTTTGGAGAGGAGTGAAATTACTCTTCAAAATAATATTTTCAGTTAACATTGCCCTATATACATAAATATAAAAGTTTGAATAAGTTTTAGCAACACTTGCAGAGTTTTCCTCTCTCTCTAAAGAGAAGAAAGATTTAAAAAAGTTGTCCTAATACTTTTATGAATGGTTTCAAACATGTTAAATGTAAATAAAATCATAACAGCATAAAATTACATCTCTTTGTTTTAACATCCTTCTTTTCCTAACCAGAACATGGCCCCCTGTTCTGTTTAATATATATATAATAAATATAACAGAAAAATATTTATCTTTATTTTCTACAAGATATCTATAAAGATTATTTTTCTTATGATTTTTATGAGGGGAAAAATACCCAACAAAAACAGCCAACATTTTTTTGTACTGGATGCTGACCATGTACACACATCTCACTTTACTAGCTTTTAGCTACTGTCCCAGCTTTCTTCATTACATTATGTATTAACTGTTCTACACCGTGCCTATTGAAATATTTTTTTCTCTCTTTGCATTTTCTTTCAAATATTGTAAAAAATTTAATTGTAAACTCTAATTTGTATAGTATTTTTGTAATTGACTGGGGACAAATAAATTATGTTATGTTCCTTACACACCAGAAACATAACTGTTGTTACATTTGGCCCTGGAGACTTGCTATCCATGGGTGTAATACAGTGTTCCATGTTCATGTGAAAAAATACATATAGAAACAAAGAAGCACTGCAATGAAAATTAAAGAATATCAGGGAAGTTTCCACTTGAACAAACAGTGAAATTCTGCCATTGCAGACATGTTGGAAACTGGCCACAAAATCAAACTTCAAAATGCCAAAGTTGTTTCCATCAAACATACCCTACCATGTCTGCCTTTATAGAAAAGTGATCAAAATCTCCAATCAACAACATAATCTCCTCCAGCAACGATATAAACTGAAAGGAGGTGATTGAAAATGAGCTTTACTTGGGTAGGATAGGTATTCTAAAGTAGCAGAGAGAACAAAGAGAAATGACACAAACAACCAATCACCAGCACACGAGCCAAGTAGAGCCTGAAAGATCCAGTCAAACCTGAAACAAGCCAATACAACAGAATTCGATCAAAACTCTGCAGTAGTCTCTCGATAATTTGAGTCTTGAAAGTTTGAATTTCTAGATATTTTGAGGTGATGGAATTTTTCAAAATTCCATTTGAAAAAAAAACCTTATGTATTTCTTTTATTTGATTCTTCCAATAAATGCGGGTAATTTCAGTTTCAAAGGGTGAACTCCCATGCCAGAATTCTCCTACAGACCCTTCTATAATAAATTTTTAATGAAGAAAAAATAATATTCATATTGGGGTCCAGGGGTACGAGGGACTTCTGTCAGCCTCTCTTATATTGGTCTTGATAGACCTAATCTTAATGAAGTAAGCTAGTGGTTCTTAAAGTGTGCATTATGGTTCCCAGGTGAATTGCCAACCTCTGTCAGGAGGGTCCAGAGAAGTTAGTGTAGTGCAGGGGTCTTCACCCGCTGACACACCATGGGCCACATGTTCAGTTTCAACCAGGTCTGTAGATCAGAGTAAGCTATACTACACATATGTTATCAGAGAGCTTGGCGAGCCATGCGTTGTAGATCCCTGGTGTACTGATTTATGCCTGTTCATTGCTTTCAAGTTTTCATTCTTTTCTAGACTATTCTGGGGAGACGCGGGTGGAAAAACTTTGAGAACCACTAAACTAAGCCAAAATATAGAACAAAATGGGTGGGAGTAAACAGTGCATGAATACATGTCTCCCCCCCCCCATCCTGTAAAAAAGATGGTTTCTACTAGTTTTTCTTTTGGATAATTAGTTTTTCAGTAATGTGCGATGGCCTCGGTTCCGTTCACCTCAGATTATTGCGTCTACTGTATAAGCAACAACTGAGCGATCAGAGGTGTACAACACTTTTCTCTCTCACAGAGACCTGTGACTTATTAAAACTCTGAAGATGGCTGCTACATATATGGGTGAAACATTAGGAAGTGAATTTCTCAGACCATGGCCTAACAACCGTATCCTGCGTATACAGGCAGCCCTCAATGTTTGCCCAATTCACTATTTTGCATATTTCAAAACTGAATTTTTTAAAGATTTTTGTTGATAATATAAAAATAGTTCGCTTGCATGCAGTTGCTCGTGCTCACTCACACCTTGCTTCCTAGACTAGCGGACATGTCAGAGTGATTGTGACGTCACTAGGGTTCTGAGCAGCAGTGGCGGGGCTGAATGCTTAATAGGTTTAGCCTTGCATTAGACTGGTGTCGATGTGTTGTGTGTTTTGCCAATTTATTTGTCAATGTTTAAATATTTCACATGAGTGACAGAGAAACTGCAGTGTTGATATGCACAAAAAAATTAAGGACTCAAACTTTACAAGATCGAGACAAAGACGAAAATAAATGAGGAAAAAGCAGCTGCTGATAAAATCATCAAGACTTTGACAATCAAAAATATGAATGAAGCCTTCATGCATCTTGACAAATTTGACTATCATGGAAGAATAGGATCCCAATGAAGAACATATATCTTAGTACGTAGAGGGATTAAGAAAGATACCGCATGTTATAGAACACTATGTAAAGAAAAGAAAAAAAGGTAGTACTCAACTAACTCTTTACAAGTTTATGAAGAAAACACCTGAAAGCAATTAAACATGCCTCATTAACTTAATTATGTATACATCGTGCAATAAATATTTAAAATACATGTACAATTTTTGATGTTTTTTACATTCCTCTACTTCTGAACATTTAACATTCGCACACATTTTCAGGAAACAATTATGTGTGAAAGTCGAGGGCCGCCTATATGCAGAAAGTTAACTGTTTTTGAAATATATTATATTTCAAAAACAGTTAATGATATTTAATGGTAATCACCATTTCATTTCATTTTCTCTTGTTTGGCAACTGAAAAAAGTGTTTCGTTAACACTCAGACTACTGTAGCTTGAATTTTCAGTACCCCCAAAGTAATATCAATTTACAGAAGCATCAAAGTTTAACTGTATTTTCAAAAGGATTATGTAAAATTGGAAAAATAACTTTCTGAATCAATTCTACATAGCAAAAGTATGAGTAAATTCATGATTTTGTTTTATCATTTATTAAGCTGAAATAACCATTTGATGATAGCTTCTGATTATTTATTTTATTGCATGCAATTATCATAAAAACCTTTACTTTGATATCAGGGCACCTCAACTACAATGCATATTTTTAGTCCTTTGAAAGTCTTTATAACCAAGTTATTCTGTATTTATAAAAAAAATCAAGTCTTGAGAAATCCCAGACACCAGGTTGCCATGGTGACTAAAAAAATCAGCAGTGGCACCAAAAATTTTCTATATGTGATTATTGAAGTCTGAGAACAACACAAAATTTTTTTCAGTATGAATACCATCATAAACAAAAGTCAGGTAGTCCTGGAAAAGTAGAAAAAATGCCAGAGTCCTAAAAAATTTAGCTGGCACCTAAATTTTTTTGTTGTTCTGTCAAACTCTAATAAAAAATTTTATGATAAAAATAACTTTCAGATAAAACATCATGACACAATAAATAACATTCCAAAAAATTCTCAAAATATGAAATATTTACTATCAAAGAAAAATTTGCTAAACATTTTCAGTGAAAAAAAAAAAATTCCTTACCATCCATAATGAATTTTGTAGTGTCAAGACCAACATAATCTAACAGCTCAAAAGGACCCATTGGATAACCAGCTCCAAGTTTCATAGCCGTATCAATGTCTTCGGCTGTTGCATCTCCTTAAAATAAAGAGAAAAAAACAAGATGCTATAAACAAAAAAAAGGAAATTACAGGATCAAAAATGCACCCATGCAAATTTTTTTTAATTGAAATTTTCCTTCATTAAATAATTAAAAAAGCCATAAGTTTCAATTTATGAATCTATTTATTCAATTTTTGTTTCAAGGTACCTGTTGAAATTAAGTTACTCTATACATGTGTTTTCTAAAATTATGAGGCATGAGCAAAAATTTTTCCAATTTCTTTTTTTTGAGAATTTTTTTTATTGTAAGAAAAGTTCTGGCAAATTAGATAGCCTAAATTATTTTGATACAGATTCTCTAAAGTCCATAAAGGGGGAAAAAAATTCTTACCTCGTTCAAGCATTCTCATAGCTTCTCCCATGTATGGCACCAATAGACGATTCACAACAAAACCTGGGGTATCCTTACAAAGACATTTAAAAGAAGCTTTGAAGATCAATAACATACATAGCATAACATTTATTTGCTTATGGGCCATTGGTCCGATACAAAGGCCAGCAACACCTCTCATATATCATAATTGTTTTAAAAAAAACTGGAAAGAAAAATTAAACATTAAATTCAAACAAAAGAAAGCAAATATTGTTTGCTTAAATAAAATTTCTATTGGATGAATTAATATTTAGTAATGGTATCAATCTATTTAAGGTAAAATATAATCACAGTGTAGTAAAATATATTTGCTATGGTAAACATGGAAAAAAGAACAACATATAGGATGTGTACAATATTTCCATTGAGTCCAGAATTAGTGTACAGATCTCGTCACAATTATAATAAAATGCAAATTCACCACTGTCACTCAAAATTGATAAACTAGATCTTAGTCAGAAGAACGTATGAATTTCAAATGGTAAATTAAAACTGAAATATGGCTTGCATAAGAGAAAATCAGGTGTTTATAATGCGGGAAGTTTATTGAATTCATTATACAGATATAATCTTCATGGTAATCACACATTACAATGTGATTTAAAATAGAAGGAATGGTACATTTCATTTTGGTGTTAAATAGGGACCATACATAAGGATAGCCATATTCGGTTAAAATGTTTTACTTGCAATACCCAATTAAAATCAATATTGCTATTTTTCTGACTGTTAAGGGCAATAAAACATTTCTTAGTCAGCCTGTTATCATCAAGATTAAGAATGTAGACCCATGAATTGAAAATTAATTACTGATCGCTTTAGAGTTGCTTGTCCAGTTTCATATTGCATTATGTAACATGTAATCTCAGTCGAAAAATTCTCTTTAAGAAAGCCAAAAAAACTTTTCAATTTCATCAAGATACCCGCAACTCCAAACACCAGCCATGGGCGGAGATACGTGGGGGGGGGGGGGCAGCGTCACAGGTGGAGTCGACTGATCTAATGTAAATATGTATATATTAATTGACATCATTATCATCATGCCCCCAAGACTTTCCAAGTTTATCTCCGTCTAGCCTATGACGCCAGCATTGTAAAATAATACTGAAAATAACCACTTTTGTGTTTCTGAAGATCAATTATTACATTAAAGTGATTCTTTTAATCGCTAATCAATACAAAAATATAAATGCCCTTCATAAAATATAAATGGATCATTCCCACATGTAATTGGACAAAAAAATATCAAAAATAAATTTCAACCAAATTCAACCAAAAACCACCTTCTCTCACCTGCTGATAAACAGAACATAGCAGCGAAGTTTGTTCAAAATTCATGGTGAAAAAAAATGATACAAGTTTTATAAATGTTAAGAGTCGTGCCATGTATTTGTATTTGTATTTGCATATATGGGCAAGTCTGCGTGGCATTTTGTCTATTTCAGCACTAATTTAATATTTATGCTTGACACTCGCAATGTATTCCATCTATTTTGGTTGCACATTTTTAACTTGGATAGGTACAGATACTCTGAATATATATATTGTCAATTGCATTTTTGTTAATTTGTGTTTTTAGTCCTTTTTTGCCAATTTCATGGGGACAACAGATTTCTAATTTGTCTTTGTTTCATTAAAGTACGAGAGACACTCCAAGCAAAGTCTGATGAAACATTACTGTAGCTTCATAGCTTCATGTTGCAACCAAGAGAAACCTGAATTTTTTTTATATTCCTCCCCAACTTATGATCAAACCTACCTAATGCCAAAAGAAAGACATTTTTATGTATTTTGCAACAATGATAAGAAAAAAATACGCCTGTTGAAAACATGTGCTTTTCAGAATTAAAAGAAGTTTTTGAACTGAAACGTGTGAGGTAAATAGGAAATTTTCGATTATATATTTCTCACATCCACATTTTTTATAGGGGGGGGGGGAGGGAAATGTGGGGCTTTAAGAATTTGGTTAAAATTATCAAACTTTTTCAGCCACATCGTTGGACAATTTGCCTGTTGTGGCCCTTGCATCTGTAAAAAAATAGCCAGAAGAAAGACATTTAATAAAACACTCGCTTCTTTTTTCCAATCTAATTTGCAAATTTACATTTCTAATTGATTTAAAAGGAAATTCAAGTGAAGATCACATTTTTCTCAATTTCTTCAAAATTTGACAGGTGGCAAAAAGAAAGGTTTTTCACAGGATTAACATGACAAGTGTCAAAAACTGTTGAAAACCATCAAAAACCTAAACAAATGTTTATGGATAATATTTTGAACACAATAGGTATATAACACAAACTTGCTTTTTTGCTTATATGTTTTATTTTTAAATTTCACTAATAATTTGTTACAGTAATTAAAACAAAATATTAATTTTAATTCTGAATTTCTCAACATAAAAAGGGTCTAGAACATATAAAATATGATTTTATGGTTTATTTATCTAAACTACTCATTACCTGTGTTCAATTTACTAAGCAAAATTGATTGGTTGTTTATTCAAAATATGTGAGATAGGAGATCACACAGTTACGTTTTTGACCTCAGAAACTAGCTCAGTATTAAAATAGGCAAAAACTTACTGTCAATGTGACAAATGTTTTTAACTTGACATATGTTAAATAACAAAAAACGTACTTTTACGCAGATAAAAATTCATATATTTTCAACTACCAAGCATAAAATATCTATTTCAATATTGTACATTTTCTGACCTACCTAAAAGTTTCTTCCATATTATAAATTCTCATGCAGCATCTGTTAATACACTGAAAACTCATTTACTCTCACCCAAAAAATTCTTGGCTTAGGTAGTTCAAATCTGGCGTTTTAAAAAGTATTATTACTTATTTCAATCAAAACAGAAGTGGCAGGACTTGATATTCAAAGCAATTTTTTGTATGTTCAGATACAGCATCACTTTGAAAAAACATTGCATTATAAATGCTAATAAATACATTATATCATAGTCAAACTTGGTCATTCTTACTTTTTCACCAACAATAAGTTATAGGAATTTTTTAAGTATCATTTACAAGCTAGCACTGCCAAATTAAAGGACATTTTAGTCCTACAATTTAGTATTTTGATTGCTAGTTATATTTTATGTTATGCACACTAAGAGGGCATCTTTTAAGTATATATATATATGATTATTTAGATAATTTAATAACAACAAATCAGCATTACATATATAGTGTAAAAGAACATTTTAAACAACCTATCTGCACTATGAAAAGAGTATAGCAGATGGTTTATATCAATACACATTTGTAAGTAGTTGAAGAAATTTTGGTAGCTCAAGAATCATCTTGAATTGAAGAATATCAAATCATTCCATAGTTTTTCCTTCAGCGTTTATGCTATGCTTTATTCAAATTGTATAATTTATAAGAAAAAACATATACATTGTTGAAATAATTTTGTAGAGAGCAGAAAATTATTTTACAATCATATTAAATATTTATTCTTTGTGTAACAGTGACTTTAAACATTACATGCAATCAATGTGTGTATTTTCAACAGGAATTTGTATATTTTAAATAAATTTTTGACATTTTTGACATGACAGTTTAAACCGTGGTTTAAACTATCAAAAACACTGATGCATCAAAAATCCTGGTGGCAACTGGTATTGCAGGATTTGAATTAATGTTTTCCAAATGTTACAAATGGGGGAAAAAAGTTGAGGAAAATTTTCATTTTGCTATAAATTATTGATAAAAATATTTGAAATTATAAAAAAGATGAAATATGGAGAAGTATACAGATCCTAAAAATATAAATTTTTTATTGAATATATATATATTTTATTTTAAGATAGATTTTAAAATAATAACGTTCCAAGTAAGATAGAAAAACTCTTATTATAAATAGAGTGGTGACTTGTCAGAAACAAGAATATAAATAAAAAGTGACGAAAAAAAAAGTTCAGCACCAAAGAAATATATTCGATTTAAACTGCTAGACACAATTTAGGCCAATTTCTCAAGAATTTTCTAAATACAGACGCTCATTTTTTAATTTATAATTTAATGTTATTTAGACTATAAAAATGAATCGAAATATAAAAATTGGCAACTTGTATTTGTGTGTTGCCTTACTAGAACACAGCGTTAGAAATATTTTGAAAGAAAAGTATGACAAATTAAATTCACATTACAACTCTGCAAAAAAATGCTCAACTTTACATATCCTACCAGTTTCAAGTGACTATCCCATATCTTTTTACAGCATCAAAATTCTTCAAAAATAACAGTGAGTGTCAAAGATATGTACCTTACAAGTAATGGTCACTTTTCCAAGCTGTTTTCCAAATTCCATCAACTTTTTATAAGTGTCTTCACTTGTGTCAGAAGTTCTGATAACCTTAAGAATAAGTAACTTTTGTGAAAATCAAGTAATAACTTTATAAATGTTGATGTAATTGAACTTCAGTTAAAATATCAGGCAAACACAAACTTACTTACGAAAAAAGTTATTGGGAGTCAACAGAATATAGTGGGCTATTCAGGAAATGAGTGTAAAATTAATTCAAAGTTAACTGCTAATTTTAATAAACTCTGGTGTGTACCAATAGGTAGCCTCAATTTTTAGGGGTACCTTTTGTAAAACATAATTACAAATATACAAAATGATCACATTAAAACTAAGCAGAAAAACCATATTTGAGGTGGTGATAATAATTATTGGTCTTTGTATATTCCATATGAGAGTAAACTCTGTTATCAATCAGGATAAATCTATTGCCCGACATGTGAAAATTTTAAACAGCATATATATTTTGCAACCAAATACCCATGGCTAGCACATAAAATACTGATTCAAACATTTTAGGTAGAGCATGTAAATTTTTGGAGATATGTCTAGCTCTTGTATCAACAAAACAAAATCATGTGATTTTAAATTTAAAAAGAGAGAGAGAATCCTTTACTTCAACTAGCTTCATCATAGGAACTGGGTTGAAAAAATGCAAGCCACCAAATTTGTCTTTTCTTTGAGTTGTTTCTGCAATTTCAGTGATCCCTAATGAGGACGTATTGCTCACAAATATGGTAGAACTGAAAAAAAAAAAAAAAATGAAGATCACACTACATTTTTATTACAAAGCATATTTTCAGAAAAATCTTTTTAAAAAAAAAAAAAAAAATTTTCAGTTAAAAATTTCTTGTTTCACACATCTTTCAAAATCTCAATTAGTGCTCATTAGATAATAAGTACAATACAAATACAAAAGCCAAAACAGACAAAATGCCCAAAGAGGTGGCTAAACAAAGATGCCCATAAAAATATATATGTCAAATATAACCAAATAAAGCAACCCAAAATCTCAGAACAAAAGAATGAAAATACACGCAAACTACTGCTAACATTATTCTCACCTTACAGACCTTTCAGTAGCAAAAGACGATTGAATAGGTCATATTACTGCACTATATATATAAAATTGATTTTCTGTGTGTGTATGTTCTCTATACAAATCTACAATTTTAGATCCATCGTCGCCAAATTTTGCATATACACCAAATGGGACCCAACTCGATCGATAGGCTACTTTAAAATTTCATAAGAGCAGGGCAAGTGCCCCAAATGGGCAAAAAACTGTCTGGCAACAATGGTTTTTGGGCCTCGACAATCACTTTCCGAATGTTTACTTTGGTTCCCTAGCAATGTGTTTCAGACATGCATATGCCTTTACAATGGTTTGCCACTTCTTTAATCCTGTTAGTATATGTATAATAGTTTATTCCTTTATATAATGGTTTGCCACATTTTCAATACTCTCAGTAATGAGGATTTTTGAATAGACGTTATAATCATAATCAGCATCGCTTTGAGAGTCAGGAAAAGTGTGAGACTCATAGAAATCAGTGTTAAAATTGCCGATTTTACTGTAGAAATGCTGAAATTTGGTGGGGTTTCCGCCACATCAGTAATTTTAAAAATTGTATTGAATTCTCGATTTCTGAAATATTGAGTTCGCTTAGAGATATATGAAGCCCAGGAGATTAAATATGAAGTAATTGGCCGGACCTATACTTTTGAGTTGGATATCCATGCAATAACATTGATTTCAACTTTTTATTTATATCTTCTCAATCATGAAAATTAATGTCTCCGTATTGTCTTTTGATATTCAACTGCATCAATTCATGTGGGTTAGGATATTTTAAAATTAATTATGGGCCAGTAAAAAGTACATCAAAAAAATTCCACAGCTTTAATTAAGCATTTTCAAAGCTGAAACAAGCTGATGGATAACTTGAAGTTCGGGGGGAGGGAGGGGGGAGAATCAAAATACATAGCGCCCCTTAAAAAAAAAGAAGAAAAAAAATTAATTTCTCTGTTTCTTTAAATCTAGATTTGTTTATTTTATGAGTTGCGCAGGAAGTCGCCATATTGGTTAACTTAGACACGGTTTGCATGTCCCTCAAAGAAAGAGGGAGATATCACGTGTTCCTAACAGCCTCATTGAAGAAAACCCAGACAGTGCCGGGTATTATAGCTAGTAAATTATAAAAATATTAATAGATGTGTATATACGCCATATCCAGTTAATGATTGACATGATTTAAGAAAACAATTTAAGTGAGGAAATTAATGTCATTAATCTTCTAAAGTCATTTTTCTACTTTTCTGATGCTTAATCTCTCCTGGACTGGAGTATGCCATAAAATTTTGGAGACCATACCTACAGAGGGACATAAACTTGGTTGGGGGGGGGGGGGGGTGCAGAGAAGAGCTAGGCGTGCTCTTGTTGGCACACAAGACTTGAGCTATGAAGAATGGAGGTGTCGGATATATATTGTCAAAATGCTTAATATTGTCAAAGGAATGGATAGGATGGAACATGAGTTGATGGACCACCGTCAATCAACTGCTTTGACATGGGGACACCAGTATTGTTTAGTAAGGGACAATTCCAGGTTGTAATGTCGCAGGGAGTTTTTCTCTAATAGGGTTGTTCATAAATGGAATAGCTTAACTCTAGGGGGGGGGGGGGGAGGGAGGGGTTGTGAATTGACGTTTAAAAAGTAGTATGATAAACATTAGGATAAATTGAGCTGTCCACACTTAGATAAGACAACCATAATTTTTCTTTATGGATATGGGCAGTGTATTATATACAGATGGCTTTTATATAAAAGGAACCAAGCGCCATTTTTAACATTTTTGAGATATACCAACATCTGAACTATTGAAAGAGGTGGCATTTTTTACCTAAATAGAACCAAGTGACACATAGGCTGTGATGCCATCTGTGTGCACTTGAGCCAACTACCAAACTGAAAAATAACTGAATTGAAGATAACTTTAAATAGCTTTTTCTTAGTTCTGATTTAATGGCGCTTTGTTCCTTTTATATAAAAGTCATCCATATAGTATTAATTAGTTTCTTTCGTGATATAAGCTCTTATTTTGGATTGCTGTTGTTTAGTTATAATCAATATCCATATTTTTTATCTCTTTTCAGCCCCCGCTTTAGACTGTGTCAAAAAGCAGTATGTTTTTAAATATGGGCATATGCTTTTAAGAAAAGAGTTCAATGAAAGATAGTAGTAGTTTAAATCAGCTGTGTATAATTTTACCCAGCCCTCATCCAGGACAATGGCTAAGATTGACAATTGTCAATAGAGCCTGGGCGGTGCACGGTATGAAATGTGTATATTTTCAATATTGGACCCCTTTGTGACCATGGATTGTATTACAGTGGAACCTGTATGTTCTATCGCAATGTCAAGAGACAAAAATAATATTCTGTTTTAGATAGTTTTCTGTTTAATAAAGATGCAGATTTAAGAGTAAAAATAAGAGTAACGGACTAATTGGTGTGATGGGGGTCTGTCTTTCATTCCATTCAAGACTGGTTTCTAACTGCTATTCTGTTATAATGCAGTGGGTTTATGGAAAATTCACAGACCAACAATTCACAGACAACAGTTCGTTATGAAACTACCAAGTCTGTGAGCGAGTGAAATATTGAATGACGGAGTGAGTGAGCGAGCTACTGAGTCCGAGGGAGCGCGAGGGATAGGGCGAGTGAGTGAACAAGTGAGCAAGCAAGTGACTCGGTGAGTGAGTGAGTGAATGGGCAAATTTGTGGGCAAATGAGTGGGAGAGCGAGCTATTGAGTCCATGAGAGGGTGAGCAAGTGAGTGGGTGAGTGGTTGAGCGAACAAATGAGCTACTCAGTCTGTGTACGGGAGAGTGAGGGAGCGAGTGATTAAGCAAGCTACTGAATCCGTGAGTGTGCAAGTGAGCAAATGAACGAGTGGGTGTGCAAATGAGTGGGCGAGCAAGCTACTGAGTCTGTGAGCAGGTAAGTGAGAGAGTGTGTGGGTGAGTGAATGGGCAAGTTTATGAGAGGGGGAGCGAGCTACTGAGTCTGTGAGAGGGTGAGCGAAGGTAGTGAGTCAGGGAGCGAGCGGGTGGGCAAGTAAGCTACCAAGTCTGTGTGCATATTCCAGACAGGTCAAAATCCCAATAGGTTTAAAATCCTGACAGGATCAGATTGAAAATGTTAGTTTCACCATATACAAAACACTTTGCAATCTCTGTCGAGATGCATTATGGGGTACCGACCAAGATGGTAAATTGTGATCAAGTAAATTTTGAAATTTTAATTTCCACTGTATAAGCAGCACTTTGCCCTTTCTGTTGCTATGGCGTATGTCCTACTACTGATGATGGGAAAAAAATTATTGGAATAAAGTAAATATGAAGATAAATTTAATTTTTCCCATCAGCCCGATAGGACAAAGACAGCCTCAGCTTCTTATTGATTAAAGCCATGCTTGAATTCAAAAACATTCAATTGTTGCACATAAAACATCTTGGGTGACAAAAACATTCTCAAAAAGTGACTTGTAAAACTCGATCTTTGAAAAACAAAATAAAAAAATAGTACTCTTTTTTTGGGAAATGTTAAAGGAAATATAATTTTCGACAAACGTTTCATTACATGTTTAATTGGTTACTTTCATTCAAAACATACAGTACTTAATTATTTTCGACATAATTTTCATTACTTACATATTTATAATTAAAGAGTTCCTCGCTCACTCATTCCCTCACTATTTCACTTGCTCGCTCATGGACTCAGTAGCTTGCTTGCTCTCCCACTCATTCACCCATGAACTCACCAGTTCACTTGCCCACTCATTCGCCCCCTCATGGACTCAGTAGCTTGTTCGATCACTCCTCACTCACCCACTTGCGCCCTCACTCACCCGCTCATGGACTCAGTAGCTTGCTCGGCCATCCACTCGCCCATTCACTCACTCAGTGCCAGGCGCGGATCCAGGGTGATGTGTTGGGGGGGGCAATTTTTTACAATGAAGATGTCGATCGGTGAGACCCAACCTAGTGTCCGCAGGTGCCAAACGTACTTGAAATAAAAAAACTAATAAAAAATTAATTAAGAATTAAAATTATTTAAAACTTTCAATTAATTTTCATTTAAAAAATTAATTGATTAAAATTAATTACGATTACATTTTAATTGAAAATAAAAATTAATTAAAAAATGAAGGCAGTTAAAAATTAAATCTAAATTAAAATTTATATTTATAAAAATTATATTTTTTCAATATGCAACATACTTATTTAAAAACTTGCTTGCAGCAACTGGTGTTACAATTAATGAATAAGCTGTTTTTGATAATAAATTTGAACGTTTGTGCCGGCTACCCTCGCAAAAAATACCGTACGAAAAAAAAGTTTGAGGTGCAGACTGAATAATGTGTGTTATATTTATAAACATTGTAAGGAATTCTGATGCACATTACCAGTTAAAAATGTTTTTTTATTAACAGTATCATGAGCAATTGCACAAATAAATAAAAACTTTGCAGATGAAAAGAGAGCAGAATATGAAAAGCGTATGAAGAATTGGTATTTTAAAATGTTCCTAGAATACTACTTCCTCCTTCGCTTGATAAAAATTAAAAATTAAGGCTCACAGTTATCCGGACAAAACAATGTGCACAAATAAAAATTCATCCAAATGTATTCGATAAATGCTTTTTCCCAGCTTTTCAAGTCAAAGTAGAGAGATACTTTCCTTTTAAATTTAATTTTTTTTATCCCTGTGAAAGTATTAAACGTTTCTCTTTGTGACGTTATGATAACAATTAGGCAAAATAATATGAATAAAATAAGGATCTCGGTCAACCAGAGAAAATGAATTCTAAGCTAACTCGGATACAAGAAACCTCGTTTAATAGAGACGATCCTTGAACATTTGAAGGGAAAAAAAATTATCTAAAGCCCTGACCGTGGCCTCCACATCCTAGAGCGGGGCCCCTAGGCTAAAGCCTCTAGTGGGCCCCCAGACCAGACTTTTCAAGGGCCCCTTTATAGTTAATTTATAGCTTAAAAAAACAAAAAAAATGATGAGAATCGTTGCCGGCCCTGTCAGCTCCACCCTTGGGAACATGAACTTTACGCACAACAACAAAGTAGTTATCAAATAAATAGGTAGCACTACGCGCACATTGACAGCCCCCTTACCCGTAACGGGTCGCACTGAGCTTGCGAAAAATTCTTGTGACCGCTCAAACTTTAAATGACTTCATGGCTTCAGATAAAAAGGTGAACCTATGCGGCGCAGCTTTTGTCCTCTCATATGTAGGGTCCGTGATAAGGCAGTTTCGGTTTCAGTACAGCACAGGGTAGATGTTTTCCCTGTTCAGATTTTGAATGCCGGTGATGGGATCGGCCAAATGAGCTTTGTTTACATCAGTGATTCCAGGTGAGCCCTCTGGGGTCTGTCTCGTTCGATAGAGAATTCTATCTATTTGCCGGCAGATCCATGTGGGGCCCTCAACTGGCTCTGCTTGTCTCGTACTAATTCATATCAGCTCAGTACTCCCCACTCGGCACTGGACCCGACCAAAGGGACTTTGTTTCCATCCATGGGGTCCCTAAGGTGGTCCCTCTTGTTTCGCTCAATACTTTGTTTAGTATTTACTCATGATCTGCTTGGCGTATGCACTGAAAAGGTTCGGAACCGCTGCTGGAAACTCAAGCATCCAAAGCCGAGCTACACTCACTCCAGTAACTTTTCGTGTTCACGTATACGCTTCGAGGACTTGGCGATTGGTGTAGAGAACATTAAGCAGTCTTCTTTCAGTTACTCACGTTCTAGACAATTAATTTTTCTTTCTGTGAACAATTTTATAGCACACCAAACTTGTATCCTTTCTTAAAATGAAAATAAGTACTACACACAATAAAACACCCATTTATGACATGTCTGTATTTACAAATAATACCTTTAACTTCCTCATTTATCACTTATAATTTTCAAACGAGGCGATAAAATTAAAAAAATTACAAATTTCCAGCTTTGTATACCCGATTTATGGAAATATTTTGCGTCTGAAACCCATTTTTGTCTGCAAATAAAGTTTCCCATCCTACTACGTATAGAGTCAGACTTTCAATAATCCCTCCAGTAATCCAGTGTTTTTCTCCGAGCATAGAAGAGGAAAACATAGTGCGCACATGTTTATGAGCAGAAGTTTGTTATTTAAATGGACTTTTTCAATCAATCTGCAGTAATTCGGTGATTTCGTTAACCCAGTACACCCTGGTGTGATATGTGCCAGATTAGCGAGAGTCTACTGTACTAATAATTCATATCTCTATTTGTTCTAGAAAAATTGAATTCCATCAGTCTTTTTTTTTAGCTGGTAATTTTTCAGTTTTTCCCCTCAATTTTTTTTTGCAACACTGATTTTAACCATCCTCATGCCCCGTTACTGAAGACAATGTCCTATTTACAGGAGAACTAAATGGGCTACAGCCCAGGGCGGCAAGTTCAGAAGGTCGGCAAATTTGAGGATTGAGTGGCCAAGAAAATTAGCAAAATGGGAGAAGGGCGGTGAAATTTTTATAACCCTCAAATAAACCCACCTCTTCCCAGACAGCAAGTGACCGTGTCAGTGAGTGACCTAGAGAGTTTGCAAGCACGTGAATGAGCAAAAGCGTGACTTAGAGCGGGAGTAAGAATGTGAATGGTCAAATGAGTGACAAAGAGTGAGGGACCAGTTCAGTGAGTGGCCTAGAGTCAGCCGTCAGAAGCGTATACTGGGGCCCTCGGAAAAAGTAATTTTTCTAAGCCCCCTACCTGGCGAGACACGTTTACTTTTAAAATTTTAAACCAGAGGCCCCTCTGCATTTAAGGCCCCCGCCCGCGGGGAATGCGTTAAGACGGTATTGTCTAGAGCGCGTGTAAGTAACGAAACAATTACCAAAACCAGCGTCAAACACGTGTGACCAAAACAGGGTGCAAACATGTAAATGACTAAAAGGTCCGTCCCACGAGCGTTTGCTAGGGGACGCTGGGTAAGATAATTAAAGTTAATAAAAGTCTTTGTCGGACATAAACCGCAAAAATAACAGCCGGCATGAAGTAAACCGTGCTTGTTCGGTCATTCACAAAGGAAGACGCTCGTTCCTCTGCCTTTGTATTGAAAGCCTTAAAAATTATTGCTTCCCCGAAGCCCGAGACGACCGCGGATCCTGACAAAAACTTTTATTTTCTTTAACTTTAATTATCTTATCCAGCGTCCCCTAACAAACTCTCGTGGGACAGACCTTTAAAAAAGTGACTTTAATACAGGTGTACTTGCAGGAGTGGGGGGAAGGGGGCTATAACATGGGATGGAAAATTCGTGGATAGAGTAGTCGAGAAAATTAGACTTGAGTGGAAGGGCGGTGAAATTTGAATAGCCTTCAAATCGGCGAGACCATAAATGCGCTTCTGACTGAACATCAAAATTACTCTCAATCTTCTAACCTGAATCTCTGGTTCGGTTTCAAATAAACAACTCATAAAGGATGAAAACTTTAATTTGGAACCACCTTAGCACGAATTTCAGGGAATTACTAATCAGGAAATATAAAATCTTGGAAACACAAATACGCGAAATACTAAATGGTAAATCTTGCTTATTCGAATAGGACGTCAAGATAAAATATGAAAATATTTTTAAATATGAAAATATAGCATTGAAAAGTTGAAACAAGTATAGACTGTTTTCGATAACAAGAAATAATTGACGCATATTTCAATAAAATATGTGGGTACTAATTTGTCTGCATAATTAAGAAAAATTTAAGAGTAAAAAAACTTCCTAATGAAATTCTAATATTGCGCGATTTAAAATAATAAATTTCTTATTCAATTTTGTGCAGACTATATGGTTGTCAAAAATCTATTCAAAAACAGTTTTTTTAAATAGCAAAAGCTTACTTTCATGCAAATTGGAATGATTTTCATTAATATTTAATTATGATTATCAAGTGCACAATATTAATTTTCAGATGTTTTGTCTGAAAAGATGGTGGTTAAATTTAATTCCCGCAGAACATCCGACACCACACAATCAATTTTATATAGTAGATTCCACTTATAACGTTCCTCAAGGCCGAAACATGGGAAGAAGAGGTAGGTTTGGTGCCCCGGGCACTGGACCGGAGGGGGGGGGGCGTGAATTTCAACCTTTTACCTGCCCTTTAACATTACAAGGGACACCAAGATGCTGACCAAGCATCTGGTTGCGGCACTGCTCTTAGAACCTTTTCCCGCTTAGTGCGATTCATGATTCATTTTCGTGGTTCCATCTTCAACTAATGCTCAGACTATAGAGACGTTGCAAGCGGAAAAACGCTTTAAAGCGTTTTTCCGCTTAAAACGATTTTATGGCGGTTTTTGGAAAAGCATTATACGTGCGATCCACTTATAATGTTTAATCCAGGTACTTATTTCAAATTACAAAGGCTTTAATTATTAGATGGGGCCGAGGCCTATATTTTCATAGATATATTTACATATAGACATACATTTTCATATAGTGAGAGCTACGTTTTCGAGGAGGGGGGGGGGGGCTTTGCTGAGATTTTTCATACTTTTAGGCCCCACTATAGTGAATTTGTGGAGTGAAAATCAAAAAATGATGAGAATCGTCCTGAGCCCTGTTAGCCTCACTGTGGGGAACCCCCCGTTAATGTCATTATCAGTGAATCCGTAAGCGAATGCAGCTTCATTCTCTGGGAAAACCCCAGATGTGCTACAAAAGTAATAGAATTAATTTTCTTAACACCCATTTATTTAAAAATTTTAAAATTTTTACTTACCAAAAACAGTTTTTTTCGAAGATATTTCCATTTTTTGATCTTCGTCAAGCTTGCGTGTTTCAGGACTGAATTTAAAAAAAAGAGATAACAAAGGCTAGAAAACGATGATTCATCTTATTGGATGGCTTGTGCTTTATTGCGCATTACCAAGAAAACTGAAGGGTGTACATTTTTTTGCCTCTCTACACGAGCCCTTAGGCGCTAGGCAGCCGAATCGCATTGAATCCCTGTAGAACCTTGGTGGGAATACAATTGACCCTCCTCCGGCTATGACTTCTTTATTTTTTTTACCTTACCAGCAGAAGAAATCTCAAGGTGGAACTTGGGGAACAAATTTTAGGGAAAGGAACTTTGAGAAAAAAAGGAAATTAATTAAAAAATTTAAGGATTAATAAAGAAAAAAAGTGAGGTAACTGGAGTTATGTTTGCTTGAAGGCTCTTGGGAGGGGCGATCGCCCCTTCACCTATTGTTTAAAGGCTCTTGGGGGGGGCGATCGCCCCTATCGCCCCCCCCTGGATCCGCCACTGCTCAGTGCTTATTCACTTGCTCCTTCACTCATCCACACAGAATCAGTAGCTCTCTCGAACATTCATTTGCAGCCCACCCGTTCACTCATCCATGTTGTCAGTGAATTTTCCTAGATGTGAATTGCTGATCTGTGAATTTTCCTGGTGGCTGGTCAGTGAATTTTCCTGGCGGTGAATGCAGTGTATCAATGTGGCGCTGTGGTGGTTGAGTGGTCATAGTGACGGACTCGCGTGGTTACTTGGTTACTTGTTTTTGTAAGTACTGTACTACTTGCAATAGGCCTACCTTGAGGAGTTTCCTGCCTTTTAACGTGGTGAAAAAGTAAAGTCTGGTAGAAATATCGTTAAAAATATGATTTAACCATAGATTTATTTCAAATTTACTTATACACATTTTTGATTATATATGCTATCCTGTGACAGTACAAAGCTTCAAATATCTCTAATACTTAATATTTTTTAAAACTTTCAAAAAAAAGAATGCATTTAACATTAAAAAATAATTTTCTTTTAGAACCTAAAGTATTTATGAATTCATCTCATCTAAAAATAGATTCCCATATTTCTTGAATATCAAATATTTCTAATTCTTTAATTCGTAGAAATTAAAAATATTGCTGGATTATTTTGAATGACTTGAAACAAAACATTTTCACAACATAAAATTTTTTTGAAGTAACAAAATAAATCATATATAGGCAAAACTGTCATTTCAACTTTTTACGGGGGGGGGGGGGGGGGGGTGCAAAGAACATGTACTCAATGAATATATATATATTTGTATATATACATGTGTATTTTTCAAAGCCAAGGGGAGGCAAGCGCCCCACTCTGATTCCCCCAAATGATGGGCCTGTATATAGGCCTATAATAAATAATATACATCCATAAAATATAAAATAAAGTCTATGATATATATATAATGAAAAATAAATGAAATAATATAATAAATATATATAAGTTCTATAAAAATTTTATGAATATTTTACATTATAAAAATTTGGATATTATATACAAGCATATATCTAAATTTTTCATGGCTACATCATTACCTATTCATGATACTTTTATGAATAGTTACTATGCTTTTAATTTCTATTGAAGTTTTATACACTTCTATCCTGCCTCTGGAAATTCTTTCACACAGTTCAGGTTAAGAACCTCTGCTGTAAGCCATGACTTGCAATGAAAATAAATTGTTCATACATTTTAAGATTCACAACATTTCATAATTTCTAATTTAAAATGCGAAATTTAATTTTTTTTCAATCTTTCCATTTCATGCAGAATAACAACATGCCTTTCAAGTGTTGTGTTACCAACTGCAAGGGCAATTATGAAACTGGGCCTAAGGTTTCAGTATTCCGGTTTTGAAAAGAAGAGAATCTGAAAAGGAAATGGATCAAAGCCATACCGTGGAAGGATTTCGAACCAACCTCAAGTTCCAGAGTAAGTACAGTTTTGGGTGGTATTTATACATCATAAAGTTGCTCTATTCAAACGTATAGGCCTGAGGACAGAGAGCCTCTTTGAAATTTTGTATTAGTTAGTTGCATGATTTTCATCTTTTCATACATCCTTAAAAACATTGTTAGAACTGATATTTATAGCTTTTACAATTCACAATATTTCACAAATTCTTATTCCAAAGTTAAAATTAAATTTTTCCTTAATTTGCTTCAGAAATTATTTCTTGGTAGTCAGATTTCTTCGAATAACATTAAAGATATGGTAAATTTTTAATAAAATACAAATTTGTTGTACTGTAAAAAAATATTCATTATGATAGTATTAATTTTTAAATAATATAACTATAGATAATTTATTACATGCATTAAATGTCACTTGTTACAGTTACTAGTTCTCTGCAGGATTTTTTGTTTCTCACTCAATTATGTTTGTATAGATAAAGCCAAAATTTGAATACCAAATTCTTTTCAGGTTTGCGAGCTGCATTTTATCGAAGAGGATATTGAAAGGAAAGTGTCGTATTATGATGAAAAGACGGGAAATTACCTTGTTGCTAGCCTTCCTCAACCTCCGCCCAGAGATGGTCCAGTTCTCCGTGTTTTTCATGGATGTCCCTTGTATTTGTCCACACCTTCTACCAGCAGGGAAAGTCCATTGGAAAAAAAAGCTTGAATTGAAAGTGAGCAAATCGCTGCTGCGATAGAGAAAAGCAAAGCAGAAGAAGAGCTCTACAATAAAAGATTTTCCTATAGTTCTTTAAATGAACTGAAAGACTGCTTGAAAAACTGTCCTGTTCCTAAGGATTGGGATGTTCTTGTGAAGGAAGAAAATATAATTTTCATTCACATCCAAGCAGAACCAATTCCGATAATACTTTCCTCAGTTGTTGTGGATGAAAATTTGATGGTTACTGCTTTTCATAAAGATTGCAAACTGACCAGCGTTGATCAGTGTGCATTACCTACAAAGCTAACTGATGTGAATATGTTGCATAAGTTTCTGTGCGATGTTAAAAACTCCATCAATGAAATGTGCCAAAATGCTTCAGCACTTGTTCAGTCAATCTGTGATATGTTTCGAACACTCAAACAATATTTAATTGAGCAGAATGTAAATACAGAAATGATTCAATTTATTTCTGAGCAATTGAAATTGATAATTTGTCACAAAAACCATTACAGGTACAGTAGAAATTTTTTCATTTTATGTGTTACCTATTATTTTCCACATCTCCACATGCGTACAAATTCTTACGCAGCAGTAACTATATTATTTTGCCACATTCATCTACCCTGACAAAGCTATGTTCTATGTATGATGTAAATCCTAAAATTGAACAGAATGATGAAAATTTTTTGGCTTAAGCAAAAGAAAAATTTGCATTGATTGGTGGTAAAGATAAGCATGTTTTACTAATTGATGGATGAAATCCACAAAAAATCATATTTAGACTATAAAGGTAGGAGTATTTAGGAATGGTATATAATAATGAAAAAGCTGCATCTTCAACTTTTGCTTTCATGATTCAGAGTATTGAGTCTAATTATAAAGATGTAATACACATTCTGCCGGTGAAAACGATATCTGCTGCTGTATTATATAATATGTTAAACAAAATAATTGTTGGTCTTGAAACTATTGGGTTTTTAGTTATAGGAGTTGTTTCAGATAATAATGCTATAAACCGAAAGGCTGCTTCGTATTTCTGTAGCCCTCTAGAACTAAGCATTGTACGGGGTGATTATAAAAAAAATATCCCGACATATGGGCCCCTAACTATCATACCATTCACAGAAACTGAATGAAATTTTGGCATAAGGTATTTTGAGGTATGCGCTCAAGAATGATATGGAAAACAACAGTGTCACTCTAACAGTTATGGTTACAGTGAGAAAATTTCGAAAATATCAAATGGCAACACCAAGTTTTTTGTATTGGAATGCGATCTCCATACTGAAAAACACTAAATAGCGTTGGAATGGCACCTGTAGCACGAAAATCCCCGGAGCTAGGCAAGGAAAAAGTAAAAAGGACTTTGCCATGCACCACAGCATTAATGTTCGTTTCATTCGTCACACCGTTTCTTCGGCTGAGATTCCAGCCTGATTAGTCCTCCACAAGGTCATGTGGAAAATTTGTGAAACACAATAAAATGCTTTATTTTATGCTGCTTCTCTGTCCTTATTGATTGTCCTCACTTTTAGCCTATCTACCGCCGGTGATTTTCATGCTACAGTTGCCGTTCGAACGCTATTTAGGGTTTTTCACAATGGAGATCACATTCCAATACAAAAACTTGGTGTTGCCATTTGATATTTTCGAAATTTTCTCACTGTAACCGTAACTGTTAGAGTGACACTGTTGTTTTCCACATCATTCTTGAGCGCATACATCAAAATACCTTATGCCAAAATTTCATTCAGTTTCTGTGAATGGTATGATAGTTAGAGGCCCATATGTCGGGATAGTTTTTTTATAATCACCCTGTATATAAACACCCTTCAGATTTTCTTCGTCCTTTGTTTTATCTTATTGATTCTGCCCATATATTAAAATGTATCTGAAATAATTGGCTTAACCAAAAGAATACAGGAAAATGTATTTATTTCCCAGATTTCCAAGCTCGACCAATGGGCATCAATGGAGAGCCATTGTTGAAAACAGCTTCTTTTTTGGCATTAAAAGAGCTTCATGAAGCTGAAGCAAACAATATTGTGAAGTTTGCCCCTTCTTTAACAGAAAAAGCTCTTTGCCCCAATAATTTTGAACGTCAAAATGTTCGCTTAGTGTTGAAAATAATATTTAACTATACAGTTTCTGAAGGCCTGAAATGTGGTGGTGAAATTCATGCCATTGTAAACCACAAAGATACAGCCAATTACATAACATTAATATGTAAGTGGTTTGACATAATGAACGTTCGCACAGTCCTGAAAGGAAAATGTAAAAGGAACGTGTTTCAGGAACCTTTGACATCTCCAGATGATGAGAAAATGAAATTTTTATGATTTTTTAGATTGGTTAGATTATTGGAAAAGTGCAAATTGCTCATCTGGCTTTCTAACCAAGGAAACTTTTCTTGCCTTGCAACATACAACATATGCAATGATAGAAATTGTAAAGTATTGCTGTGATGAATTAAAGTTGCAGTACATATTAACAGGCAAATTCCAAACTCATTCCCTCGAAGAACGTTTTGGTCAATGCCGAAAACTTGCAGGTTGTCAATATAATGTGTCTTTGGTTCAAGTATATGAAACTGAAATGAAATTGAGGATTCGTTCTTTGATGCCTCTAACTGTCAAGTCTCACTCTCAAGGAGAAATTTCCTTAGCTCCTCTCGACGAATATTGTATTATTCCAAACAATGAATTTAATCAATCAATATGTATTCAAACCAATGAACCAGATTCTGTGAAGCTTCCAGATACAGAGAATTTGCTTCTAAAACAGATCACTGTTTCTAAAAAGGAGCTCACAGATCTCGGCAATTCACTTCCTACGCTAACTTATATTGCAGGCTATTGTGCGCATGCAACTTTAAAAAAACTGAAGTGTACTGATTGTAAATTCAACCTCACCTTCAATATTTCCCTGGAATTTAATGAACAGTATGATTTAATCAAAAATCTTGATAGGGGTGGATTAAAATATCTAAAACAATCTGTTTTGCTAGTTGTTATGCACTGTTATGTAATTGTTTCTAAATTGGTCTCAAAAGAGTTTGAAAAGGAATTTTTTGAAATCAGGAACCATTATGATTTTGTTATCAAAGCAACGGTTAATACATTATTTGGCATTGAATGTTTTCCTGATACATGTACAAATGGTCACTATTCAAATTATATTCTTAAACAAATTATATATGCATCAACTAACATATTTCTGAAAAATTATTGTAAAAAGAGGAATGATGCACCCAAGACTTCTAAGTTGAACAAAAATAAATAAAATGCAAATGAACCTATAGATTCTGAAAGTATTGGAAATTCATGCCCAAGTAATGCAAAAGGAAAGAAAAGAAAACTACAGACACTTTTATAATAGTCGAATCGTGTTATAATGAACTTGAAGAGACTGGAGAAAGCGCTTTGTTAAAACAAAATTCCATTGTAAAGTAATTCCAGGTTTTTTCATTGTTCCTATGTAAACTTATCTGGGAGATTAGAGAAGTGTTTGTTAAAACGAGATTTTTGTTATAACGTTTTTCGTTAAAACTGGATTTGACTGTAAATTCACATGAACATTTTTTAAATCATGTTATTTTGTACACAATAATAAAAAAAAAATGTTTGTAGTGTGAGTGTGTATTTGTAATAAATTTTTTCTGAAGTATTCTTGATTTCAGTGCTGCAGAAATGGGCATATTGCTAACTTTTAATGACTACTATGAATAAGAGCATGTTATATGAAATTTAGGGGAATAGCATCTCTCTTTGGATAATACCAAAGTTTTTTTTTCGAAATTGACATTGGAATACTTAACTACACGGAATTATTCCAAAATTTCGGTTTCCAGGAGTGTGAAATGAGCTTGTTTACAAATACGGAATTCAGATTTATATACGTAAAAAATCCAAACATCAAAAAGGAAAGGAAGGAGTATATTGCAAACTTTAATGAATATCACGAGAAATACCGTATTTTTATAACTAAATAGGCCGTTTATAATTTTAGCAGAAGTATCTCTTTGGCTACTAATAGATGAATAAATCTAATTGAAAAAAAATTCCAATTAAGGTTGGAAGAAAATGTACACAAATTATGGAAATATAAAATTTAGATTTACGTAAAAAAATTACGTCTAAAACAGTGTTCCCCAAAGTGGGCGATGAAAGCAACGGCTGTAACATAGGATCCTATGGGTTCGCTTGAGTTGGGGGGGGGGGGCGATGAGAGAAAAATTCTGTAGATGGGACACCACAAAAAAAGTTTGGGAAACTATGGTCTAAAAGAAGAAAAAATTAACTAGATTAACTCGTGAGCTAACACTCCTGTAAAGGGTGTTTCTAGCAATACCATAAACCAGACTCTGCCTTCGGATGGGTGACGTCACAAACGGTCCTGAGGCTTTGTATATAGGAGGTAGTGGCACAACTCACTAGGTAGTAAATCACCCATAGATGGTGATCAACCTGAGTTGTGCTCGGTTTGAAATGAAAGAAAAAAGTAACAATGTGGCTCAACACATGCCTATCTGTTGTCAGCCTTTCACACTTTTCAAATAAGGCATTTGAGGTTCAACATAGATAACATTGGAATCCTTACAAGTCATCCTGACTGCACAAATGAGTTTTTTTTAAAGAATTCATTAGCCATATCTTAGTGTTTCTATATGGCTACATGGGCATCATGATGGACTTCCATTGGAAAGGCCAGTACAATTCCATTGTACTTTACTGCAATCCACTTTTATTTTACTGTATACTTGTAGAACTAGCCAAGATGAATCAAACAGTTCCCTCATATAACTAGATAGCATATAGAGAGCAGTTGACTTGAATGTAGTACCATAAGCCCAAAATGGCAGTACAAACATTACTCTTGTTGTAGATAGAGGCAAGCATTTATGGGTGAGTCATGAGCAGTCCAGGGTAACCTCGTTTAATGAATTCAGAATATAGTAACTATATCAACGATTAAATAATCTAGCATATTCTAATAAAATCCACGAGGTATTTTAAATTCTATAAAAGTGAAATTAGCACAGACCTAGGTGTATTCTTGTCCAAGCTGGAAAACAAGTCCTGTTTAACTTTAAGATTTTCTACTATGGCTTCGATAACAATATCAGCACTTTTAGAAGCTTCAATGGCATTGGTTTTCAATGAGAGACGTTCCAAAGTTTCTTTGATGTATTTCGTAGAGTCCTGTAAAGATGAATAACTTTTCTATTAAAAGAAATGATGTTCTAATAAAAAGCAGATATAAGGATAAAAAAACTAATATTATATCATAATAAATAATCAAGAGTAAAACATTTTAAACAGATATGCCAAATTCTTTTAGCCATTAAGTAGGAATTTTACCAGATCACCCTTGCAAACTTCATTTCTTTTAATTAAACCACCCAACCTGAAGATTACTGATTATTTTATGATATAGGCCAACAGTAAAAGTCCAATATAACCCCCAGAGCAGAATATGCCAAAAACTGTGGCATACATTGCAGAACAATCTCAGGGAGGATTTTAAAGGAAAGAACTCTTCTGCATAGAAAACTAAGTAGGAGTACACAACTTCCAGCCCGCAGGCCAAGTGCAGCCACCAAGGGGTTCCATCTGGTCCACGAAAGACATTCTGGTAGAAAAGTATCAATACACGCAAACATTATAAATGCTTATTTATCAATTTTATGCCTCTGGACATAAAAAACTGAAATTAGGTTCTAATGGGATATATCACATTGTTAAAGAATTGTCAAAGTCAAGTTGCCATTACAGCAAAAAAAAAAAAAAAATTATCAAAATCAATTACAGCTAAAAAAACTCAAAATCACGTGATATCGCCAATTACAGCAAAAATAATTGTCAAAAGTCCCAAAGCAGAATGTACCAAAAACTGAGATGTACGTTGCAGAACAATCTCAGGGAGATCTTAAGAAAATTAGAAAAAAGAAGTCTTCTGTGTAGAAAACTTTGTTATGGAAATTTTTACTGTAGAACAAACTTTGTCACCCCGTCACGCTGCAGAGCAATGCAAAACATTCTGTTTCAGGGAACATAACTTATACAGCTTATAACAATGTCACAATTTAAAGTAATTCACAAAGAAAGCACTGTCAGCAAGCTAATGTTAAAGATACAAAAACTATGCAATAAATTATGAGTTACAAAATTAGGAGCATTTTTGTTGAACCATCAATAATTCTTTTCCCCTTTTTTCAAGAGTTGCAATAAGGATTAACTATCACCACTATAACCCCACACAGTATTTGTAATTTTTTTTTTTTAACTTCTAACAGTGGGTAGACAGAAAATAAAAAAATTTTAACCTTTTCCTATTCATAGTGTTTCTCAGTTTACAAACAATACAGGTGATACTCCTGTTTCAGACTTTTGCCATCTATAGTGATTCTATGATCACTGTTATGCTTTACTGCCAGGCTTTATTTTATTGAACCTTACAATTGAAAGTTGTTTTCAAATGATAAGATAAATCAAAGTGATGCAATAATGCTAATTTAGAGGAAAGATATTAAGTTCCTTCTTCAGTAGCTAAAAAAGACAGAATGGAAGAAAATGGCAAAAACCCCAATACAGTAAGGGCTATTTTTTGTTCAGGATGCAGAGTCGAAAAAATAAATCTAAAAATCTTTTTCAACTCATACATAAATATTACTCCCATCAAAAGATGTTTATTAACTAGCAGATTTTTATGTGTGTTATATTTAAAAATAAAAAAAATTTTACATTTTTGTTTTATAACAGTATAATGCAGGAACATGTTCTAACCCCAAAGCAGAATGTTTTGTGATGTTCTGCAACGAGCCCTCAGCTGACTGAAAATGTTCTGCATAAAAAATTTGCATATACATAATAGCGTTTTTCTACACTTTTCTTAAAATTCTTCCAGATTGTTCTGCAACAGCACTGGCTGTTCTGCGAAGTATGTCACACATTTCGGCATATTCTGCTTTGGGGGTTATAACCAAGATATTTTGAATTTTTTTCTTTCCTTTTTCAATCATTTTTAAGCAATAAGCGGCATACATAGGAGAACATTAGCATACGTTAATGGGTTTTTAACCCCAACCCACCCTCAGCTGAGATTAACAAGCATTTTTGCAGTAAAAACGAAACCCTCCCCCGAAATAAAAAAGTTGAACCTCCTGAGAAAATTCTGCACATGCTCTATAGAGCATTTTATATATATATATATATATATATATATATATATATTACATAATTTATTTTATTTTTTCTAAAGACAAAAAAAAAGGTGCATGTGTAGTCAACTTCTACTGAACTGCACATGGACATATTAGTTATAGTTTATAGGCTCACCCATCACATGCATCTGGCTTCACAGGAGAAAAACAATCATTGCTGCAAGGAGTGCCAAGATTAATGTCATAGAATTTTAGTTTTTTATTATTATTTTTTTAAATATTAGTTTTAGAACTTTTCCTTGGCAAAAGAAATACCTCTGGTCGATCCACAAACTGCTTTTTGGCAATTCTTTCTAAACTTTTCTTAATGCTTCCTTCTGCTTTTCTTAGAACTTCGTCAGAAACATCAACAAGATTCACGTTATGACCAGTTTGAGCAGCTACCTGTAAAGAATAAGTCAAAAATGTGTTCAGATGAAAAATCTCCACAAAATAATTGAGTAAAACTTGTATTTAAACCTGGGTGTGAACTTGTGTTTGGCTTGTGGCCAATTTTTTTTTTCCCGTGAAAATTTCAATTTTTTTTCACACTGTTTTGTGACTCTTCAACTGTCGTTCTAACAAAATCAACCAAATCGGCTGCTGTGACCTTTTGCTCTATTACAAGGAGAATTGCCACAATGCGCATATCTCTCGCCTGTGTGCCAACTCACTCAAAATGTCTAAGAGAAAGAGACTTTCAGATAATGTAAAACTTGCAGGTAATGTTGATAAAGGAATGAGGAAGAAAGATATGGCAGCAGCGAGTATGGTATAGCAGCAAGCAGTGTGTCACCAATTAAAAAAAAATCATTCAGCATGAAAGCAGTAAAATGAGTGTGAACAGAAAAAGATTTAACAATGTTCATGTGAAGACATCGAAGCCCGTTTTAAAATGAATAAAACTGATTACATACAAAAATGCACCTCTCCCCAGTCTAATGATCCACCAAAAAGCTATCGATTTTGCTCAGGAATTAAGACACTCAAATTTTCAAGCTAGCGGTGAATGGCTCGATAAATTTAAAAATAGACATGAAATATTGTGTGTTTCTGAAGAGGTGTGCAAAACTGGAAAAAAAAGATGTAAATTTTTTAGACATAATGGTGTAATGCCGATGAAACAATTGCTTTTTAAATGTATATAGAATAAAACTTGAACATTTAAAGGCAAGTGCTTTGAAGGTAATAGTAGCGAATAAAGTAACTGTTTTGTTATGTGCAAATATGACTGGTGAAGAAAAATTAAATCATTAGTAATTGGTGAAAGTTTAAATTTTCAAAGGACAAAAACTTTTGAAGTGGACTATCATTTCAATAAATGTTCATGGATGACCACAATTTTTAGAGTAGCTGTCAAAATGAACAATTAGAAAAACAGTGTCTCAGAATTGTGTGTAGACAACTGTCCTGCGCATCCACCAGACTGTGTTTCAAAATACAAATTGAAGAACATAAAGGCTCTTTTTTTCCAAGCCAATACAACTTTAAAACTTCAGCTATTGGACCAAGATAAAAAAATCTTAGTTCATCATTAAAAAAGAATTGTATAAAAAAAGTTATTTTTGACTTGGAGAGCAGCCAGTGCATAGGCAACTGTAATACAGTGATACCTTCGACTTTTGTAGATAATCTGTCCAAAAACAAACGATGAAATCTGAAACCAACAAAAATGAGCCAATTATTTTCATATGAATCAATGTAAATCTATTTAATTCATTCTATATACTCCAAAATAATACCAAAAAACACATTTTATACGGAATAAATATAGTGTTTAATACTAAAAACAAGAAATTAATATAAAATGAATATAAAAGACAACGTAAAGAATAAATGACCATTTAACATGACATCTACATTTTTATGCACTTCAAACACTTCATTCATCCACTTCCCAACTTCCTTCAAACACTTCATCAGTCTCTACTCCGCAACAACTCCCAGTCAGTTCATCATCTTAAGGGTTGTCGAGTGGCCCATGCCAGAGCCATGCCAGTCCTCTTCTGCATTGATCGTAGGAACCTGAACGTGACCTGTCCTCTTCCCCGCTGCCCGAACACATCGGCGACTCTACTCCTACCGGATGTTGTTCCTTGTATTCACATTGCCAACTGAAACCTGCTTCTCACTTTTTTTACTTTGTGTAGTTTTGAAACTTTACATGTATATATGTATATGTGTGTGTATATATATGCTTTGTATACTCCCTTTGTGCGACCACAAAAATGTCACACTCTTTTTTCCTCTATAATTACTCACGGACTAGAAAGTGCATAATGTTTCCCCTAGCCGTTTGCGCTTTACAAATAATTTGTAACTGGATTGTGTTTTTTTTAAAATCTATTTTCATGTAAAAATTGTGTATTGTATGATACTTTGAATGCAATGGACTACCATGTGTACTCTTCTCCTAGTCACTACATTTGTATCCATTCCGCATTTTTTTTTTCCAGTATGTCATGTATTTTTACACTATTCAGTACTATCAGGTGTAATTTCATGTATAGCCAATTTTGCAAGCATACATTTCTTTTCTCCTGTCCTTGTTTTAAACTGTACATGTATTTTTCGATACTTTGGTCCCCCAAAGCAGAATGTGCCAAAATCGGCGACGTACAATTAGCACTACTGCAGAACAATTTGGAAGAATTTGAGGAAAAAGTGAAAAAAAAACACTATTACATGTATGGAAATTTTTACCGCAGAACATTTCCAGTCAGGAGGGATCGTCGCAGAACAGTGCTAAACATTCTGCTTTGGGGCTTTGGTCCTATCACATTCAAAGATATATTGTATTTTTCTCTAAAACTCCTTCAAAATATTCTTGATGTATTCACATTGTTAACAAACCCGTTTCTCACTTTTCTTCTTTGTGTAATTTTGGGACCCTTCGCATACATGTATTCCGTCCTGTAACTGTGCATCATGCGACCATTGTATTCACACCCCACACATTCTATTATTCTGATGAACTGGGTAGTGTGTGTGACGCTTCCCCGGCTGTTTGTGTGTTCATATAGTTTGTAAGTGGATTGTTTTTTCATATATTTTCAAGAAGTGGTATAGTGTTGGATATTTGCGGACCTGCGTGTGGATTCTTCCCCTGGCCACTGATTTTCTGTTCCTTCCACGGGTTGCATCTCGGTGTAGTTTTTTTTGTATAGTATATATATATATATATATATATATATGTGTCACACACTTTTTCCTCTTTTCCGGTGGTGCCAGGTGTAATTCCATGCATACCCAATTTTGTAAGCAATGTAAATTTTTTTCCCTTGCTTTTAACTGTATGCGTGTATTTTTTGATACAACACTTTGATTTTTCACAACTTTTTGACTCTTCCTGCCCCTATCATACTCTTTTTACCCCGGCGGTGACCCATCGGTTAGAAATTCTTCGGAATATTGACTGAATCGTCGTTTCAGTTAGTAAGGATGTTGTTCCTGCTGAATCATTCCCCGGACTAAACACTTCTTCTGCCATCCCTGGAGGAGCTACAGTCTTCACCGGAATTCCCCAGCAACTGATCCGCATCATAGTGAAACTAAATGTCTCACATGAAGGTGCTAAAAAGTGTTAAATGTTCTTCCCATTGATAGCTTGTATACCAGGTTTTGAGTATAGCCATTGAGTGGTCATAGTGACGAACTCTCATCGCGAGGGCCTCAGTTCAAACCCCACCGTCGCAACAGTGGTGGTCGGCTGAAGTTGGTCTTCTGTGGTTCCCAACTTTGAAGTGCGAATGCAAGCTGATCTCCCTGTTAAAAAGTCTCGCCACAGAGAGCAACAGGCCTACAACAGTAAAATATTTAATCATTACACTTCACTCATAGTTTTAAAAATAGGAGGCAGATGGCAGCAGTATAACAAGCATTACACAGAAACAAGCTTCACGTGAGGTTCACAACACTGACACGCACGTTCCAATATGTACTGATTCGTTAGAAGTTCTGCAGAGGAATATGGAAAAGGTGAATGTATGGTGTAGTAGTAGGTTTTGAGTATAATCCAGTGATCTTAATATTTTGTCCAATGCACCCGCCCCCCCCTAAAAATCTAAGAATATGATTTTTTTTTCTTTTCACTAAAAGCATCATGATTTAAATTCTAATCTTTGCGGTGGTGACTCATTGTGTTTTGATGTTTGACTCTGTCTATTTGATATTGGTAATTGTTCGATAAAGGTCATGGTAAATGCAAACCTGAGTGAAATTGGTACCCTCCCTCCTATCTTCACGGTCTACCCCGCGAGTTAATTTCAACTTAAAAGGTGATTAGTAGTGAATTTAATTTTAATCCACAAATCAACATAACAATTGATCCAAATTAATAACAACTGTTTGCAGGGCCGGAACTAGAAGAGCTAGGGGAACTGCCCTGGGGCGGCAAAATTTAGGGGGTGGTAGCGAGAACAAAGAACATTGTTACAAAATTATTAAATTTTAATGTTGTGGGGGGGGGGGTGGAAAAAACCCTAGTTATAGCCCTGACTATTCGACATCTTCTATTGCTTGTGATCTTTGTTTCGTTAGCACATTCATGCCTTTCGCTATGTTAGCCTCCTTTATTGCTTCCTTTTTTGTCACAATGGAACTTATTATGGATGCCAACTTCCCATACATGAAGCCAATTTTAGCGATCTTAATGTCACTTTCGTATTTTTCAGTGATTTCCTTCTTCAACTTGATTGTGTTCCTGGCCGCCTTTTTCGAGGAGCTGCTGGCTCTGAAAACTTTCTTTGGTCCCATGGAATTGTTTGGCTAGATGCGCTGGGTGATGCTCATACAACAAGAAACAACGGCACACTGAGCAGGAGAACAAAAATTATTAGTAAGGTCACATGGGCTGCTGATGAAAACAGAGACAAATTTTTGGAAATCTACGAAAACCAAAACCGACGATAACCGAGATATTACTGTATCAACTTAAGAATCTTGATATCAGAGATGACAAAAGTGTGATGTAACTACATTAACTACATCTACTATGAGGAACTGTTTTGTTAAAGCCAGTTTCAAAAAAGTGATGTTAAATATGATGAATCCAAGTGGTTTGCAGATTTGAAAGAAAAATGGAAGCATCTTAAAGATAAGCTGTTGAAGAAGGTATAGAGCTGTCTAATTTTCTCTACGTTGATGAAGAGGATGGGATCGCTGAATATCCTACGGAGCATGACACATTGCAAAGTGTTAGGAAATGTAATGAGGACAGTGCAGTGAGTGATGAAGTTGATAATGAAGAGGTTATTAAAAAACCTTCACAAGAAGAAATTCTAACAGCATTTGATACAATACGAATAGAATTACAGTTTCAAGGAAATGCTATATACAATATGTTTCAATCTTTACAAAAGTATGAAATTTTTTATGAAAAATGCATTCTTGATAACAAACCTGTAAAAAGGAGGATTACAGACGTTTTACAGTTTTGGATATGTGTTTAAGTCAAAAAGTAGACAGGTAAATTTGTCTTTGTTTTTTAGCATTTTTATAACTTCCTTTACAAATTTCTATTCAACAAATTTTCTTCATAACAAAGTTTTTAAGTGGAACAATGAGACTTAGACATTAAATAGAGACTCAACATGGGCAGAGATATGGGGGAGGCAGCGCCAATGACAGAGCCTACTGATCTAATGTATAAGCAAAAATATGAATTATCATTATCATGCCCCCACAGGCGTTCATGTCTATCTTGCCTATGAGACCCGACACAGTATAACATTATTAGTTTTTCTAAGATAGTGGAAACTGTTATGAATTGATCATTACCTGTGCTATACCAGAGCCCATTAATCCACTTCCAATTACTGTAACATTTTTCAATGCTAATTGCGCCATGGCAGCTGAGGATGAAAAAGCTCTTGCCCCTATAACGTGGAATAGAAACATTTTTTACCTGAAAAAGAAAAGTCGAATTTTTTAACACAGAAAACTAACTTTCTTGATGACGATTTCAGAACAGACCATGGTCAGTGCAACATATTTATTATATGTTGCACTGACATTATAGACCCCAAAATATTTCATAAATAAAATATTTTAATTACTACTACTAAGTACAAATACAAGGCCACAACAGGCAAAATGCCCAATGAGGTGAATGGCATACATGCACCACATAAACATTCCTCAGAGGAATTTCTGATGCAGTGGTTTTCAACCTTTTTTGACTCACTGAGCCCTTTTTTAATATATAATTTCTAAGGCTGAGTCTCTTGGGCCTTTTTTGTTTATTCATCAAATTTACCTATTTTATTTTCCTCGAGCATCTGGGAAGTGCACACAGGCATCGGTTGAGAACTGCTGCTCTAATGTATTGGTGCATGTCGCAGGACAATTGAGGTTTATTGGAATCATCATACGTGACTGTTGAAATATCTGACTAGGGAGACAAGATTTCAATGTTATGAAATGTCTAGCCAATCAAATACTTTACTAAAATTCGGGGTATTGGCATCTCTGGAGAAGTATAACATATTGCTTCTAGTAGAAAGGAAGATTTCCGATCGAACTTGATCGATAGTAAATTGTTGTATGGTGATATGATCAGAGTTGGTGTGCAGTAAAGTTGCATTAGTAGTCTATTGCTATAGAGGGAATTTACTAGTTTTGCCCTTGAAAGAGGTGAGCTATGTCTGTGAATTATGTTTTGTGAAACCCAGCACTTCACATGTGTTGTTCACGTTACGTATTTGTAAATACACACTTAAATTCTGTGCTCAGATGGCAAAATGTTATGTCACTTTTTTCAAATATCACAATGGCAAATTTGTAAGTAATATTTTCCCAAGATGTGATATTGTGGCTTTTTGATTTATTACAATTTGCCTCTGTTGTTTCTTCATAAACTGAAAGACAAAATTTTCCACCTTCCAAAATTTTAACAAATGAGTCTCTGGAATGAAAACAACACAATTTTTTGGGAAAAGTGATTATAACATCTTGCCATCTGAGCACAGAATTGATTTATAAGTGAAGTACAGATGACTGGGTACCAAGCGAAGGTGATTGGAAAGAAAAGTCACATTCCTCTGTGGGGAATCGAACCACCAACCTTGCACTTTCCGGGCACATGTACTTTTGTTCTATGTCACCATCTGGAAGCTAATTTCGTTACGAGCTGCTGCTGAGTTAGGAGGCTGTTTATTGCGCAGTCCCATTCAGCCAGAGGGACACAGTGTACTTATAAGAAAAAAATGTCTGTCCTCTGTAGTTTAATGGTAGACCACACACCCAGAAAGTGCAAGGTTGGTGGTTTGATTCCCTCACAGAAGAAAGTGACTTTTCTTTCGAATAAGCTTCACTTGGTATCCAGTCATCTGTGCAATTAGAGGAGAAGTTAGTTTCGTTCTTTGATTTATGGGATTTGCTGTAGGATGTGAAGACCTACGGATTAGCCATAGAAAGCCTGTTAAAGAGGTTTCAATCATTGTATATTAGCTAAATGGTAAAACGTCTCCAGTTTTTTCTGCTTGAAATAAAAACATTGTTTCTGAAATACATATAAATGAACAGTGGTAAATGTTTCTTTCAAGTACAAAATCTTATTAAAATTTCAGTAAAATGATTAGTTTTTAAAGGGCTATTTTTACTAACCAATAAAATACAAATTTGGCATGTATTTGCAGCATTTATAACCCTTCAGCTCACATGATTATCTGCACAAGGGGTCCCCACGGCAGGATTTTCCCCCAGGCTACTTTCACGTAAATTTAGAGAAAAAATTTTTTATTATTCATCCGATAACCCTATTATCATCACATATGGGGGTCTGTCTAGACTTTTTTCCGGTTTTTGTGAAAATTTTCCTTATTTTTATGAAAAGGATCATTAAATTTTGTGAAAAATAAGTAATTTTGTGGGAAGTGAAATAATCTAGTTAAATCTATCACAAAACAAATGAAATGCAAAATTTATGGATTCATTAATTTTTATTTTGTGAAGGGTCCATTTTTCAGGTCCAGAATTTTGTAAAGGTTTTTACATCCGGAATTTGATGGAGGGTCCGAAAACATACCCAAATTTTGGCTGGACAAATCCCCGCCTAAATGTTCCCCCTCCAAGATCTATATCCAATAATCTTATCAGTAAAAAATGTATAATACTATCTATAGCTGTAACAATAGATTTTCTCATTCATGAATAAATTTAAAAGAACATCATGGCTCCCCCACAGAGATGGGGAAAACAAGGCTTCAGCTTGGGATTACCATGATTTTTTGTTTTTTCCATGACATAAATTAACTATAGCAGGGCTCCATGGAAAATCTGGGTTGGGACCCACCAAAAATTCCAGCCTAGGGGGCCCTGGTCAACACCCACTAGAAAACAAGGCCTCTACACGGTAACCCAAAACTAGTTGTGATGTATCATAGTTAGGCCAAAGAATTAAATGGAATGGTTGCCATCAGCCTACATGGATGAACCATTGGTTATTCGGAAAAACGCGCCAGGTGATAAAACGCTATTTTTCTTCAATGCATATAAGCACGCTGTTTTCTCGCTAACAAAGCACGTTGTTTGGCTTCTAATTTGTATCTTCCACGTTATTGCCAGACGTGTGAAAATGAAGCTCTTAAAATCATTCTTTTTCATTCATTTCTGTGGATTTCAACAACTAAAAAAATTGAACAATCATGCCATATAAATGCTGTGCACCATATTGTCGGGGAAACTATGTTATAGGTCCCAAAGTATCAGTATTTTCATTCTTGGAGAATGCCATGTTGAGGAAGCGTTGGCTTTCAGCCATTCCAAGAAAACACTTCGTTCAGACAGAGAATCACAAGGTAAGTGCATAACTAAAATTATTTTTGAATATTGGAATTACGTAATTGCCAGATTTTAGAAACAAATAATATAGGGCCTATATTGCATACTGTAGAATTTTCTTTTGTCGGGGAAACTATGTTATAGGTCCCAAAATATCAGTATTTTCATTCTTGGAGAATGCCATGTTGAGGAAGCGTTGGCTTTCAGCCATTCCAAGAAAACACTTCGTTCAGACAGAGAATCACAAGGTAAGTGCATAACTAAAATTATTTTTGAATATTGGAATTACGTAATTGCCAGATTTTAGAAACAAATAATATATATTGCATACTGTAGAATTTTCTTTTTTATTCCCGAAATTTGATACACGTAACTGAAGCTAAAAATATTGATTTGAATAATAAATTTACTAATGAACATTTGCTAACAAAAAATTTCTGATTTAAATCAGACTAATATTTGAAGCAATTTTGAATATGATTTTTTTTTAACATGTGTGATGTAATACAAGTAAAGGGAAGATTGGTTCATATTATTTACACATTAATTAATATTTGAACAAATGTAATGGAGTTTTTTTTTCGGGGGGGGGGGGGGAATGGGAGGGCGAGATAAACAGCTGGTAGAATTTGATGTCATTGGTATGATAAATGAGATTTTTAATAGTTTTTTTTTAAGCAAGATCTTCAGAGCTTAATATTGCCTATAATTTAAAAACTGGGAACTATAACTGTTATAAAAAATATTTAATACCCGCTAATACAAATACCACAACAGACAAAATGTCCAACGAGGTGGCTGACAAAAGCTGCCCTTATAAAAAATATGGATGTTTAATATATATTCCACAAATGCAGCAACCCTATACGAGCAATCAAAAACCAATAATTATGATAAATATAAATATACTGCCCATAAAAAATTATGGTTGTCTCATTTTTTATTATGTATAGCTTCTTGATTAATCCCCATATGTTTATCATATTTCTTTTTAAATGCAAGAATTGTATTATAATTCATGACCCCGAAGGTAAGCTATTCCATTTATTCACAACCTTATTAGAGAAAAATGCCCTGCAAAGTTAGCATTTTCGATTCGACTCAAAATTTAGGAAAAAGAAAATATTGAATTTTTTTTCAAAAAATTTGATTTTTTGGAGCAAACAATTTTTGTCAACGTTGACTATAGTGCTTGATTATCTCCTTGATTATCCTGATGATCCTCATCAGGCATATTTAGCTTATGATTTAATTGATATTTTAATGAATCCTTGTAAATCAGTAGATTGCCAAGTAAAATCCTATTTTTCTTACTCAGGTTTGTGAATTACATTTCAGAACAGAAAATTACAAACTTTTACAAAGATATAAAGGAATTTGATGGTTTGTGCGATACAACTGTTTATGAAATATATCATTTTTTAATAAAGTATATATAATTTTGTAAATGAAGTTTAATGAAAGTTATCTTGTTCTCCTTTACTGTTATAAGAATCATTTTATTAGCTTTTGAATATTAAAATTCTTGCTTGTATGTAATGAAAAAAATTTGAAGAAAATTTTAAAATTATTGCTTAAATTGTTTGAGAATGAAGACGGTGTTTAAAGCAGATAATGTTCCCAATTTGTAAAATATTAATTTAAAAAAAAACTTCCACTTTCTGTTGATTTTTTTTTCTCTGTAGGTGTGTGATATGAAACTTGATTGAGAAAATTTCATTTCAGTTATAAATTTATTTTCCTAACACCATTTTCAAGGAGAAAAAGGATAATTTTTTTCTGTGGCTTCATTTTATTTTCAATGGTTCTATGAACCTAGACAAGTTAGAGAATTTTTTGATCTGGGGTATTTTTTTTGTGAATTTTTGGGGAGGGGTGTGCCAACACCCATTGCCTCCACTGAAAAGAAATAAAGTCGAATTCAGTTGTAACGAACTGCAAGAGACCAAATCATACATGATAGGGGGGAGGGAGGCGAGTAAAATAACAAAATATAAATATATATATAAATCTCAATTCAGCTAGTAAAACGTTAAGGCAGAAATATTTCATAGCACCAATTTTACTCGCGGAATAATAAATGAGTACGCTACATATATCAAGTCGATTCCACAGTGCATAGCGCAAGCAGTCACCTCTTGAAAATCCGCCAGTAGGTGTTGCCCTGGTCAAGTATGTGGGAGCCATGCTATAGTGAATTTATGCATGAGAATCGTCTTGGGCCCTAGGGGTTGAGCCATGTCACCTCCACCCTTATGGCCTACATCCTGCAGCAGGGCCACAGACTGGAATCTTTGTGGGGCCCATGCACTAAACAGGAGCCCTTGAAAAGAGTCTGGCCTAAGGCCTGTCAAAATTCCAGTCTGTGGCCCAGCCGCAGGATGTAGGCCACAAGTGTGGGGCTGACAGGTCTTCAGCCCTGAGGCCTCGGGACAAACATCTTTTTTTTGTTATTCATGATATAAATCAACAAGGATCAATAATCACAAACAATAAACAAAGAAGGGTCCATCAAAAATCCCACCTGGTGGGGGAGGAGGCTGCGAAGCTATGAAGAATATTAATGTGGGGAAGATAATAAGCAAAAGAGAACAATATTTCATTGTTTTGTCGGCACACCCCTATAAGTCGATTTATCGTCCAGGAAAAATTTTCGTTGATAAGGAAGTTAATGATTAAAAGAATATATAGATTTTGTATAAACTAAAACATGTCATGAGAAGAAATGAGACGGAAAAATTCGCGTAAACAATTAAACAACACATATTATTTTAAAATAACTCACTTCTATAATAATCAAAACGCAATAAAAATTGTGACTATCTTTCAAGCAAAGCCAAAGCTATATAAATCTCGAGCCGCTTTGGGCAAAGCTGTATAAACAGCACTGAGCTAAAAGTAGCTTTCCTTATAGCTCAGTGATAATGTGTAAAGATCTCGAGCCGCTTTGCTTTCAGGTAAAAAAACAGAAATAAACAATTTTATCTTACAGTGATTTCTCGTATATCCTACGATTACTATGACAGTTTTGTGAATATTCTCTTAACTTTTCGATTTTTTTTTAAATTTTGGTTTTTTTTTGTTGTAATTAGCGTGAGAAAACGTTGTTTTGGAAAGTACATTTTGTGACGGAAGTTTTTGCGTTAAGATTTTCAAATCGTACAATTAAGGTGCACGCCAAGTTGGCGAATCCTTAGACAAATTTGACAACTTTTGATACTAATCGTCAAAGCCGAATAAAGAATAAATAAATCTTGAGCCGCTTTGCTAATCCTACTTCCACAAAAATTACAGCCATGGAAACCCTAATTGATAAGGAAAGGGTCCATTATGAGAAAATTCATCAGTGCATTTTCATTTCATCATCAGAAACATAAAAACAGAAAAATCAGTTGCAGAATGCAATTATTAAAGCAGCAAACAATTATTAATAATGACAACAATTTACTGATCAGCGCCCCCCCCCCGCTTCCTGGCGATATTATTACCGTTCAAAAAAAATTAATATGTACAATACGAATAGAAGAACGAGTGATCAATAAGAATTCCAGCGGATTGTTTTTGTGGGTTAATTTTCCATAAGCGTGGTCAGCGCTAACCTGGCGACTTTTTTTCATGCCAAAATTAGCAACCCTGATAGCATCAACATTTGTTAGTTTCGGTAACCCGTTTAAAATAACTCCCTCTTTCTTCTTCAATTATACAGGGCTTCAGTGGCGTCGGAACCGGGGGTGCTCAAGCACCCACGGTAATTTGTGACATGGATCCGAGCACCCCCAGAATTGATCCAGAAATTAAAATTTCCGATATAAAACTAAAGACGAGCACCCACAGTTTTGAAACACTTCCGACGCCCCTGCAGGGCTTTATAACTCACTCCTAACTATCAAAATGAAGCTGTATATTTATAGGGTTATAGTATTTTATAGGATTACTTGAGGATTCCCACAAAAAGAAAAACTGACTTCCATAGAAGTAAAAAAAATACAAAACAAAATCGTAAGTTTTTTTTATCTTGTGGTTATTTCTCGTATATGCTACGATTTAAATGATAGTTTTGCGACTATCCTCTTAACTTTTTATTATTTTTTTATTTTGAATTTCCTTGTAATTTAGCATTTTTCTCTGGCTGAGCTGATTCTTCGAAACTGTGTGATTTTAATTATTTACTAGGCAGCGTGGGAAAGAACACTCATTGCATTATTCATCCTCATCACGACGTTATTGACTTTGCTGCTTCTTCATTAAATACCAAAGATGGTTTATGTGATGAAAGGTGTGTTGGTGGAATGGTAAGAATCCGTCTTTTTTGCTTGGGATAGATCAGTTATTCTTCTCCTTTGAGACAAGACCTCTATCTGATGATGCAATGTTTCTCAACCTGTGGTCCGTGAATACTTTGTAGGGGGGGGGGCGGCGGCTGCAGGATCATTTTAATTTAGTACCATTGCATGAATGACACATTTTGTGCTGTGAAATTATAATTTACTCAATTTTTTATGATACAAAAATTATTAAAACAATACATTTTGGAGTTTATGGATGGGGGGGGGGAGAGTCAGGCATAGATCCAGGAGAATGTGACAGGAGGGGCGAATTGTGCAAGTTTGATGATCCCGTGTTTTACGGGACAGACAAATTTTCCCATGTTATTTGGCTCTGGGGAGAGGTAGTTCTCATCATCCCCCCCCCCACCCCAGAGCTGTGCCTCAGCCAAGGCAGACATCTCCAGCTGTGAATGGGCATAGGCAGGCATCTTCAGATGCAAATGAAGCCAAGGCAGACATTTTCAGCTGCCAATGGAGCAGAGACAGGTGAATCCGGGACAATGTGTCATAGAAGCAACTAATTGTGTAGGTGCATCAGGCCAGTTCATACTTTATGGGACAGAAATTTTCCCCATATTATTCAGATCTTGAGGGGGGGCAATTTCCACTATTGCTTCCCTCCTGGATCCGTGCTTAAAGAGGGGGGGTGGGTCACACCCAACATTATGGGGGTCCGTCATTGCGCCCCTCCCCATATCCTGTTGCAGGGTCCCAAAGCTGACTTTGCATGGGACCCTCAATAATGAATTTAAAGTGTGTGTGTGCGCAAAAAAAAGGTAAGAATCATCCTGGGCTGAAAGCCCCATCCTTGTGGAGGTCATTGGGTCCACGTAACATTGATTGGCACCACAGGAGGTCTGCGGTGCATTGACGTTCACTACTGGGGGAGGGGAGTCCGCAACATTGTAAAGATTGGGAAAAACTGACCAAATGCATTAAACAATAAATATTGATAGCACAGGGTTGAAACCTATATACGACTTCATGCCTTTCCTCCCGAATAATGGTTTTCCTGCGCAAAACATATATAATGTAAACTCGATGTCTCATATTTGAAAGAATTATTATTTACAGTAATGGTGCTGGGCGAAGGGACCCTGAGCAAAGCAGGAATTTGGGTTCTTCCCCCCTAAAACTAAAGTCAATGATGCTTGGAAGAGGCTAAATTACATTGGGGAGTTTAATATTTTTTTTGGCAAATAAAGTAGCTGACGAGTGAACGGGTTTCAGATAGTCCACTGAGTTTTAATTATACATAACTAGTAAAATCACACACTAGATGAGTGAACAAATAAATTTTTCTTTCCTTTTCATTGCTGCTTTTTTTTTTTTTTTTCAAGCTAAAGCAAGAGAAAAAAGTAGCCATAAGGCGGGTTTACCTAGGAGCAGGTTGTTTGCAGAGCATGAATCAAATACAGTCATTTTGCATCGGCAGAAATGCACAACTTTATCATGCTACACATTTATATTTTTCTAGCATTGCATATCAGCTGTATGTCTTCTATCACTTGCTCATCTTTGGCAGTGAATCATATTTTAGCTGCCACTTCACACAATAAAAAAAAGAGACAGAGGAAGGGAAAGAAAACACATGAGAGAAAGTGAAGAAAAGTTTCACCAAAGTGCCATTCAAAAAGTTCACCAAAGTGGTGAAATGCATGGCATATGACGCGGTTGACTCCTCTAGAAACATTCCGCCAATCATGTCCGATGCAAAGTGCTGGCTTGATGTGGGTTGTGCTTTGTAATAAAGTAGGCTTAGTCATACTGCTTTTTCTATAGTGTGCTAGGTGATTCATATTGCAAGTGTCGCAGAAAACCTACTCTCCTAGGAAAAACCTGCTTATATCGGACCGAGGAGATAACAAAAATGCAGGCAAGTAGCGAGAAAAATTCACCCTTCAATTTTATTTGCACTAGCAGAGCGAGCGACAACTTTATACTAGATATCATTATTGGATAGAGTGACTTTAGTAGCAACAAGTAAAACTGCAAGCGAGTGAGTAGTGAACTCAGCCAATGCAATTGAGTCTTTAGTCAGTGAATGCAGCTCAGTGAATGACCGATGCTCAAATTTTGGGCCCCTAGGCAGATGTTCCTCTTGCCCAACTCTAAAATATATTTGTAGCTGAATTAAAGCTGTGCTGCTGCAGATTGTTTGGATGTTTATTACTGCCATATTCCAGCACATAAGTATGTCGGATAAACCAAACACTTTTCCCTGGGACTTAACTTTCCCTTATTCAAGGTAAATTAATCTTTGTTGGGGTGGGGGGAGGGGGGGGGGGTGGAAGAATCTAAATTCATTGTTCAAAAATGACATAAAATTAAAACCAGTGCTTATATTCAAAGGACTTGATATTCCAATAGGTGCAACGACAATAGGTTTTTGTAGCGACTGTTGCCACAGAAAGCTCCATGATTAGTGAACTGATGAACATCAATTTACTCGATATATGAATGAAAAGACCTGACGCAATGGCTCTGAAAGTGTGCATTGTGGCTTCTAGGGATGTTGCCAACCTTTATTAGGAGCATCGTGGTGAGTTGACAATATTGATGGCCGTGGTAGCCCAGGTTGATAAGATACTCGCCTAAAGTACTAAAGGATGTTTAGACGTGTCGTGAGTTCGATACCCTGCTTGTCCCTGTCAGAAAACTTTCCTGACACAGAGAGTACAACAGAAACAGTGACATAACCTCAGAAAAAATTGCTACTGCAGGGATTCCTCCATCGATGGGTTAGCGCACCAACCTCTTGATGAGTATGAATACAAGACTGCCGTTCGGAATCAGCAATAAAGTGTAGGTCCCGGTTTAATTAGCCCTCATGCGCAGAAAATGACTGTAGCGATAAAAATGATCAAATGCCAATATTGAAATGTACTTGTTTGATATTCAGAAACAGTACTACATTGTATGAGCTGTGTATAAACATTGACTAGGGCAAGAGGGTCACACACACACACACTGTTGACAATAGCTTGAGAACTACTGACTCAACACAGTTTTCAGGCCAAAGTCCATATTTATTATGTGTGGGACACCAGCCTATTTGAAGCAAACCATCAAAACAAGCTTCAAATAGCACGATGGCACTAGCTTTTCCGTCATACCATGTGAATTAACACCATTATTGCCACTTGATGATGAGAGTACTGAAACAAACCCGTCAAAACATAAGTGAAAAATTTTTTAATGGGTGTTTTTGAGATCGGGAGCAGAATTCACAAAATCAGGAAATAGACTTAGTGGATGGTATTCCATGATTGCATCACGGGTGAAGATCAAGGCTGGACATAACCCAGGTTGCCATGGCAAATAGAAAATTGGTATTGGAACCTAAAATTTTCTAAATGTGGTTGCTAAATTGGAGTCTAAGCGTAACATAAAATTTTCTGATTTCATTATGCTTCATCTTTCAACATGGGAAAAATAAAAGAAATACAGTAAGTGAGAGTAAAAAAAACAACCATTATTTGGGACTGTTTTTCGTGAGCAAAATACGATGTTTGACTCCTATGGAGAAATAGGGGTGGCGCCTAGATATTTTTATTTGTCAAGCCATGGTGAAAATTGCATGAAATAATATTGTTATGAAAATTATGTTTTATCAGTAAACAATCTGTGGCACAATTTGTTGAAGTCCCCTCAGAATACGGTCAAGTTGGAGTGATGCCAAACTGGAATTGTAAACTTTAACTTTAGAATCATGTGGAAAAGTCTGGAAGGTCTCTGTGACCTTTAGAAAGTGGCGCCACTAAACTGGAACTATGGAAGAATTCCAGAATTTTTGCAGTGTTTATAAAACGATGCTATATACAGAGTTAACAGTCAGTGTTGTTAGACTACTGTCTGTAAATACGTGTAAAATAGCTGTTCTAAGTGAATAAATCTGTAACGTCCTGCAAATTGTTTCACTCATTCTCTGCTCATTTCAAGTACTTGTGACACATTATCCAAAACAATTTGCTGTCAGAAGTGGGATAATCCAAGGACTTGAATGGTAAAAACAAGAGGCATGGAGATGGACGAGATGCAAGAACAGCTGAAGCAGTTGAACATTATGGGCCAGATAGAATTGGGCATCGTGGAGCCCAATCATTTTGAATGTGAAGTACCTATAAAAACCCATAAAATTGATAAATCTTAAAGCAAAATTTAATTGCCTATGAAATCGAATGGTCTTCACTCTTTGGGAGTAAACCCAGTGTGGGGGCCCCTTTCTATTTCTAAGAACAGTTTTTTTTTTTTACGGCAGGTAGAATATTTTTTGATTATTGGCTGAGGGCTTCTTATTTTCACCCAAGCCTTTCATCTGGGTAGTGAGCACCGCTAAAAATGGGTTTATTCCTATTGTCATCAAGGGCGTTTAACTGCTACTTACCTGGTAAGGTATGGGAAAACCAATTCTTATTTGACAGTTCACTGAAATTAATTATTATGAGACGAGAGAGAGAGAAAAAATATATGGATCAGGATAAGGTGTAAAAACAACAACATTGTAGTAGGTGCGAACAAACATTCATCAAAAATTGCATACACTTTCAAACTGTTTAAGAATTATATTGGACAAAAGTATTCGTTAGCTAACTAAAAAATTTTAGTTAGCTTGTTAGTTTGTGATCTATTTCTTTTCTCAGTCATTATTTGACCCGCTTTAGAAAAAATGCTTTCACAAGGAACTGAACTGGCTGATATGTAAAGCCTTCTCATCGCTATTTTGTGTAAATGGGGGGTATATTAACTTTCTTTGATCCCACTAAAGTAAAGGGTCAGACAGCCTAGGCAAAAGTGGTTCAGATAAGTATTTATCTATTTTCACGATACTAGCCGCTTTAGGGTTTTGTCTTGCCGTTAGAGCTACTGTTTCTTCAACAAATTTCGCCCAAATCTTTGACGAGCTTGAGGAACAACACGGGACAAAGAAAATTTGAGGTCGAGCTTAAAAGGGGGGGGGGGCATTTTGGTGATTAATGTTTGGATTCTTGTGACTAACGCTTAGTAAACTGCTTCAAATTTCTTTGTATTTTTAAAGGTGGAATTTTTTAAAGAGGTTGTCAAGCAACGCTGATTCAGGGATTAATTGATGCTCCTTTGATATGAGCCTGTCACAGATTTCCTTTAGCACATTATCGCGCATTTCTTTTAATAGAGTAGGAAAATTTGGAGTTTTTGACATGTGTTTGACAAAGTCATACAAATTCTTGGACAAAACCATTGTTTTAGACAAAGTTACACTTTCAGCAGCACTCACACAATTCCTTGATTTCCTTTCATCATCAAAAATTTCTAGAGTATTAATGCTATGTTCAATAATAGTCAAATCACTCCACGAAAGTGTTTCGTCATACCGTAAAAGTGAAAGAGTGGATAATATCGGGTCGTTATTACTAAATAATCTCTTTAACATTTCATAAGTGGAGTCCAACGTGTTGGTACAACTTACATTAATTTTAACTCCGCCAATTTCATTTCTTTTCGGGTTTTGTCAGGGCGTTTGAGCATTTTCTAAAATATTGTACAACCGCTTTGCACTTTTCTGCCCTATTCCCCCCCCCCCGCGCGAACGTTGCTGATCACGCTAATATGCGTTAGGAGGTAGGGGCATTGGCGTACGCAAAGGGGGGTTTTGGAGTTCTAACTTCCCCCTTTGAGCCAAGATTACAGTGTTATTTTTCAGGAAAAAACGTAACCCCCTTCACACAGAAGGGAAAAAAATCTGCAACTCCCCCTCGAGAAAATTCTGCGTACGCCTATGGGTAGGGGGCAGGGCTGATGAAATTTTGCTGCCAGGGGGGGGGGTGTGTCAGAGTTTTACTGACTTTAGCTGACGGGAGGGGAAGTTAAAAATGTCTAAAATTCTGCTGACGTAATACTTGAACGGCCCCTTATACTATAACAAAAATCTAGAGCTGTTCAAGATATATAAAAAAATAAATGCCGAAATACACATAATTTTTGAAAATTCGGTTTTTCAGATTTCTAAAAAAATTTTAGGTTTGTTAATCTAAAATAATCGTTGATTCGTTACTGGTCTACGAATTTTTACGAAAAAAACATTACTTTCTAAGTACTTGGACCAAAACCTAAGAACTTTGAACTGTAGAGCAGCATACTTGAACAAGACAGGTTGTATAAAGTACGGTATGTGTAACAGAAGTAGGAACTATTCTGAACTGAACGAACTAGTGAACTGAAAAGAAAAGGGAAAGGTTTCTATAAAAAAACGTAATATATAAAAAAGGTTTTGTATAAAAGGTAAAGAACGATAGTTCACACTAAAACGAAGACCGCTACATACAGTTCTTTTTTCCGAACTAGTTCATTTGAACCATTACACATCCCTAGAAGAGATAACAAATCTGTCGCCACTGTCAATACATCCATCGCTGAAGTCAAGGGAGGCGTTGCCGCCGTGAATGATAAGATCGAGTCGACGAGCTGGAATGAAATATTTGGATTTATTATATTATCCGGAATGAAAAAGAAAATCGCTACATCGATTGCCGGAGTAAAGGGATACATCGCTGTCGTTGAAAGCAGAGTGGACGGAATAGTTGACACCAAGAAATGAATTCCGTCACTGTGTGGGTGAATGCTGTCGACGATAAGCTCTTAAAAATGATACCGGAGCTCGAGAAGAAAATTCAGGAACCTACGTTTTTTGCAGATGCTCACCAGGTCCTGCCAAACATATCTGTCGTCAGCCGGCCGAACATCAAATCAAACCATCGACGGAAAGACGCCGTGGTCGATCTTCAGGACCCACGAGAAGCTGCCGAAATGCTTCAGACGCTCGCCGCCGAGGACCGATCCAGCTATGAAGCCCTGACGAATGCGCTTGAATTGAGGTTCGGTGAAAATTATCTCAAGCACTTTCACTGACTGCAACTCAAGACCAGGTAGCTGAAAGCTGTCGAAACATTGCAAGAACTAGCTATGGACATCGAGAGGCTCTCACAGTTGGCATACTCCGATTGCCCGCCAGACATCAGGGATGGATTGACCCTGCAATGAGGCTTTTCGAATAGACGTCATCAGCATCACTCTGAGGGACAAACACTAGATGATCATCGTAGAGATCAATGTTAAAATAGAAGATTCATGCGGAAATTTAGTGGAAGTTTTCCGCCACATAAATAATTTCAAAAATTGAATTGAATTTTTGGTTTTCGAAATATTGAGTTCGCTTAGAGATACGAAGCCCAGAAAATGAAATATAAAATAATGAGCCAGACCCACTTTTGAGGTGGATATCCATGCAATAACATTGATTTAAACTTTTTATTTATATCTTCCCAAGAGCGAAAACTAGAATTAATGTCTCTCTATTATCTTATAATATCCAATTGTATCAATCTATATAAATTAAGATGTTTTGAAATTAATTATGGGCCCATATAAATTACATTGAAGAAATTACGCATCAAGCATTTTTTTAAACAAAAACAGGCAGATCGATAACTTGAACTTAAAAAAAAATTTCGAAATATCTAGCTCCCATTAAAAAGAAAAAAAATGTTTTAAATTAAAAAGAAAATTTCTATGTTCGTTTAATTTAGATTTGTTTCTTCCATTAGTCGCACAGGTAGTCGTCATTGGTTACCTTGTATGTCCCTCAAGAAAGGGAAATATCGCGTGATCCAAAAAGCCTCATGCTTCGTCGATTCGGTGAAGGACCCGGGCATCCAGCAGGCGTTGCGTCTGGGGAAATACAAGGACGTCAAGGGTGCTCTCGTCTACGCCATGAAGTTCTAAGCAGCCCATCAAGCTTCGAGGGGAAAGTGACAAGAGGTCCGCTGTGCTGTTGCAGAGGACCCTACGGCAGACATCATCAGGGAATTGCAAGAACTCTTGAAGAGTGCCAGGAACGATTGTGGGAAACAAAAAGAATTTGTCATTGGTGTGCTGGAAAAGCCCTGAAAAAGGCCACACCTGCGGAGCGCATGCTCATTCACGGCTGCCGATATGGGAAATGTGTCATGCCGAGTGTACCACGTCTCACAGATGCATGGTGGAGACCATGGACTCTACGTGAGAGGCGAAATTGAGACTCCCATTTAGAATGGTAATCGACTCAGGAGCCAACGTGAGCATGGTCAGGACGGATCTGGCTCAAAAATTCCAACAATGACCACAATCGTTGAAGCTGCAGACAGTCACAGGAAAGAAAATGAATGTGCGTGGAAAATTGGAAGTCTCAATGAAGTTCGCCACGGTCACCTTTCGATACACCGTCTTCGTGGTCGACATAAAAGACCCACATGTCATACTGGATTTCCTGGGGAAACATGGATTTTCCATGGATTGGACATGAGGAATGATCAGCTGCACCGGAGGGAACATATTGCACACCGACGCACGTGTCTGTGTCTCCCCGTGCAGTGGGCCACATTTTTTCCTACCAACATTCCTGTTTGTATTATGTAAATATTATCTGTTGTAAATAAAGTGTAGGCTAAATATATAAACGAAATTATTTCGTGAATCAACTAAAAGTTTATACCCGATGGCATAGCTGCCAAGTCTCCCAAATTTTCCTTGAGTCTCCCGAATTTTTGCTTCATTTCTCAACCTCCCGAAAAGTTCTTAAATCTCCCGAATTTTTACGAAAATCACAAAAAATCCCTAATTTTCCCTAAAAATTCCCTACTTCATTTAAAAAGAATCCCTAAGGAATTTTTTGTGGGGCAAAACGTCTTTTGCCTCTGCTTTTTTTTCTTTTCGAAATGACGTCACACGTCGTAAATGGGGGAATAGTGGGAAATTCCTTTTTTATGGAAGTTTTTAAAACCCTCTGATAGTAACTAGAAAAGTTGTTTGTCTTATCGTGCAGGGAAATAGCTTAGCAGCCAATAGTCCTTGATAATAATTGAAGTTACGTACGTGCGATAAAACGTGAATACCGATAAGCAAAAAGATATTTAATCAATTTTAAAGATACTTATTCCGATGATTTTTCCTTTCATCAAACGTTCCAGAAAAAGGCCGACTTTTTCTTTTTGTACAAGTTGTGTTAAGGACAAGCATCGGTCATGGTGTGAAGACTGACATCATCATCCATGTGAAATAAAAAAAAACATCAAGCAAGTGTCACAGAAAGTCAGTGTTCTTCAAAGTTGAATTTTGTCGAGTCAACGCTAATTTTGGAAAGCGAAAATTGCGATTCGATCTGTTTGAACCGTAATTCCGGGCGATTTCGCCAAAACGGAGGCACTTTTACCGCGACTGGGTTGATTTCCATCGATTCGGATTGAGCCGTTGACATCATGGCGGTTGCGACACAAATGAAGAAAAGGTTCAAAAAGAGCCTACCGCATTCTTGACATTCTGTAATTTTTTTCTTTTTTAATATTTGAAATTATTGAAAAATATAAGTATTTTAAATATTTATTATTTTTTTAATCTTTTAATTTTTTTAAACTTTAAAAAAAAATACTTTTATTAAACAACGTTATCCACGTACGGTGTTCACTCAGGGCCGGATTAAGACGTTTGAAGACCCTAGCACTTGAATATTTTTGGTGGTTCCCCCCGATACCTACAAGTTTATTTTACTCGATATTCAGTCTATAAACTTAAAAAATGAAATTTTGTATTTCAGAAGTGACAAATCAAGGATGGATTTCACTTTAAAAGGTTTATGAAAGTTATTTTATAAAACTTGTGGAAAAAGCAACTAATAAATTTATCGGTTGCATGCAAATTCAACCGGTGATTTTATTGGTTGAATTTTTCACGTTTTATCAAAGAGCTTTTACAAAACTTCTATAGTATAATCCCGGCCTAAGACAGAATTGTGATGTGAATATTTCTAAACACAGACATTTTGAAAGTCTCCACCCCTCCCCTTTTTTTCTACTTGTAGTCTTTGATATCTCCTGATTATTTTTTTTTTGGAACATCGATGTTTTGGATGTTTTTGGATTGGATTTTTCGAACATTGGATGTGTTTTTGGAATTTTTCTTTCATATTTTTCCGAAAAGACAGGTTTTTTTTTTCAAAATCTTTTGAAAATATTTTAAGTTATTTTCTCCCATCGACTACTTGTGAAGATCGGAATGAAGGCATCTTTATACCCATATTCTATGTGGCTCTAGATTAAACCACCGAAGAATGGCTCTAGGCTGTCTATGGGCACTGAATCAGGGATGAAGGAGAAAAATAATTACAAAAATTGCGAAAAAATTGTTTTATGCATGACTTTCAAACAAAAGATGCGGGCGAATTCTCATTAGTGCACGTTTTAGTGCTCGTGTGAAAGGGTATGCGGACCCGCATCCGCTCCGTGTGAAAGGGGCCTAAGTGTATGTGCATTGAAGAAAACAACAGTTCTGTATCTTAGAATGAAGGTGATTGGAGTATAAGAATAGCTTTCTTAGTCCATCAACTTTTTTGAAGAGTTTTACGCTTTGCTTTGAACTAATTTCTGAAAACTTATCTGATTTTAAATAACTGCTAAAGGTTTTCATCTAAAGTTTTCAAAAATCTTCATAACCAAACTTTTAAAACCCCTCATCATGACCAGGAGAATATTCTCGGAATATTCTCCTGGTATATATTGATATATTCAGAATATTCTCAATATATAAAGAATTGAGAATATTTTGAGAATATTCTCAAACTAAAAGTTGTCATTGGAGTGATTATACGAAAAATTGTTTTGTTGTAAATGTTTCAGGCAATGAAAACTGACTTATATTTCATGATACGAGTATAAACAAAAATTAGTAAAAAAAATGTAAATTATTTGAAAGAAAAATGAATATTCTCGATTATTCTCTAATTTTTACATCCAGTAGAATATTCTCTTAAAATATTCTCACCTCGTATCTCTAGTCAAGGCTGAAGAAAAGTACGGGCCTGTGAACCATAGAGTGAGACATCTCAAATCTCAGTGACGATCCTTAGAGCGACGAGAACACCCGGAAGGCCCAGCTAGAAGATCCCGACTTACGGCCGATAATCGTCTTGAAGGAACCCACCGGGAATAAACCAACTTGGCAAGACGGCGCCTCTTCCAGTCCGACGACTAAAAGATACTGGGCGTTATGGGACTCCTATATGAAAATGAGAGATGGCGTGCTGTACCGCAAATAGGAGTCGGGCACCAACACCAAACATGGGCTCCGCTATATCCCCTGCGGGAAATAAGCAGATTATCTGGCGGCTGGGCCGTGCTAGAAAAAAATGGGAGTCGGAAGATGGAAATACGTTCCGAATGGCAACTAATCCTATCAAGTAGCTGTGTGAAAGAAGTTTTGAAAGAATTGCACGGAACTCCGACCGGTGGATATTTCGGCTTAACCAAGACTCTCCAAAAGATCGTGAACGATTCCATTGGAACAAGTCCGGGCCCGATGTCGAAAAATGGTGCAAGAGTTGCAACGCACGCAAGACTTCTGAAGCGCACCCGGGCCCGCCTTCAACGCTACAACGTTGGTGCACCGTTCGAGAGGATCGCCCTGTACATCCTCGGACCGTTACTCAGAACTCACGATGGTGATAAGTACATACTTGTGGTGATGGACTATTTTACTAAGTGGCCTGAAGCTTATCTCGTTCCTGATCAAAAAGCAGTGACGCTGGCTGGAGTTTTAGTGCGAAATTGGTTGTCTCGATTCGGAGTCCCCCATGCTGATCCATTCTGACTAGGGAAGAAACTTCACTTCAGCCGTTTTCGGTGGTATGTGCAAGCTTCTAGGAATAAAAAAAACAAACTACGCCGCTTCATCTGGAATCTGACGGGATGGTCGAAAGATTTAACAGAACCATTATGAACCACCTCTTGCTCTTCATGTCGCAGAACCAACAAGATTGGGACTTGAAGTTACCACTTTTCCTGCTGGCCTACCGAAATGCCGTCCACGAGAGCACATGATTTTAACCAGCGCAGATGTTCATGGGACGATATCTTCGGCTGCCAGGTGACCTGCTGTTTGGGCGACCGTCAGTTGCTCCTCTTCCACGGGAAGAATACGTCGAAGGACTCCGGGAACGCCTCGAAGATATGCATCGAATCGACAGTCAGGATCAACATCGGCTTCGAAAAGAAGAACCGCTACGATGCGTAGGTCACATCTCACGACTTCAAGGAAAAAGACCTCGACTGGCTCGGGAACCCGAAATACCGGAAAGGAATTTGCCCGAAACTCCAGCCATCTTGGGAAGGACCCTACAGAGCCGTGAAAAAACTGAACGATGTGGTGATTCGGATTCAAAAACTCCATCGTCAAAGTGGAAGGTGGTCCACTTCAACAGACTGGCTCCTTACCACAGTGAGTGACAAGGTACGACCCACCAACTTGAAGATTGAATTGTCGGGACGAACAATTTTAAAGAAGGGGACAATGTTACGAAAATTGTTTTATCAGTAAAAAATCGGTGGCACAATTTGTTGAAGGCCCCCTCAGAATGCGGTCAAGTTGGAGCGATGCCAAACCGGAATCGCAACGTTAAACACTAGAATCTTGTGGAAAAGTCTGGAAGGTCTGTGACCTTTAGAAAGTGGCGCCACTAAACCGTAACTATGGAAGAATTCTAGAATTTTTTCTGCGTTTATAAAACGATGCGACAGACAGTTAAGATTCAGTGTTGTTGGACTTTATTCTCAATGCAAGAACTTTATTTGTAACTAGCTATTATACCCGGCGTTGCCCGGGTTTTCTTCAATGAGGCTTTATGAACCACGTGATATCTCCCTCTTTCTTTGAGGGACATGCAAACCGTGTCTAAAAATAACCAATATGGCGACGTCCTGCGCGACTCATGAAAGCAATAAATCTAAATTTAAAGAAACGTAGAAATGAATAGTATCCCCCCCCCCCTTTTTTTTTATGGGTGTTAGGTATTTCGATTCCCTCCCCCTGAACTTCAAGTTATCTATTTCTGCCTGTTTGAACTTCCAAAAATGCTTAATTAAAGCTGTGGAATTTTTTCGATGCACTTTACGGGGCCCATAACTAATTTTAAAAACATCCTAAACTATATGAATTTATGCAAATAAATATCAAAAGACAATACGGAGAACTTAATTTTCATGCTTGAGAAGATATAAATAAAAAGTTGAAATCAATGTTATTACATGGATATCCAACTCAAAAGTAGATCCGGCAAATTATTCATATTTTTAATTTTCTGGGCTTCGTATCTCCAAGTGAATTCAATATTTCAAAAATCGAGAATTCAATTTAATTTTTAAAATTATTGATGCGGCAGGGACCCCCCCCCCCACACTAAATTTCCGTATTTATGCAGTTAAATCGGCAATTTTAATAGTGATTTCTATGAGGATCACCCTTTTCCTGACCCTCAAAGCGATGATGGTGATGATTATGACGTCTATTCAAAAAGCCTCATTACGGAGAGTATTGAAAATGTGGCAAACCATTATAAAGGCATAAACTATTATACATAACTGGCAGCATTGAAGAAGTGACAAACCATTGTAAAGACATAAACACGTCTGAAACTCATCGCTAGGGAACCACGGTAACCAAAGTAAACGTTCGGAAAGTGATTGTTGAGGCCCAAAAACCATTGTTGTGGGACAGTTTTTCACTATCGTTCAAGTCGGGTCCCATTTGGTATATATGCAAAATTTGGCGACGATCGATCTAAAATTGTAGATTTGTATAGAGAACATACAAACACACAGAAAATCAATTTTATATATATAGATTTGTGAAATCGCTGTCTTCTTTAAATACATGTAAAATAAGCTGTCCAAGTTGTTTCATCCTCTGCTCATTTCAAGGACTTGCCAGATATTTTCCGTAACAATATTTCAGGTGAGTTAATGTGAGACTCATTTATTGGATGTGACTTCACAAATTAAGGACTAGGGATATGCCACAACCGATTGGAAAAATTGATGGTGTCTTGAACTATGCCGAGTATGATGAATCCTGATTAACAGACCCAGAACAAAGAAGTGATGTGGAAAATTGTTCATTAGAATGTAAAAATGCAAATTTTGATTTTTTCAGCATAAAATTGAATTTTGATTTTTTCAGCATAAAATTGAATTTTGTAAGTAATATTTTCATACAGACGTGTGGCTTTAAATTGGCAGACAGCCTCTGTGGAAGTATGTGAATTTTCTTTCCGCATTTCATTAATTGTCCCTTGGTATCCAGTCTTTCATACTTTCACTCATGGTTCAAAAAATAGATGGAAGCGCTATAACAAGCATTACACATAAGCGAATTGTGGGGGGTTAGTTATGTTAAATTCACAACACGTACACGCACATTCCAATACGTACCAGTTCGTTAGAAGTTTCTCAGAAGAATATGAACCAGGTGCTTGTGTGGTATCAGTACTTCATTCCAAGAAGTTTTCTGCATATCTATTTTTCTTATCTGAAGAGCAAATTTTGAATGTTAGGAAAAAATGGCATCTGAAAAGCCTTCAAGTTGTCTCTGTTGAAGACTTGATTTTGTATCGATATGTCCAAGAGCTGATGAAAAAACCCGCAGTTCATAATCTTTTGTTGTATGTAAAAGTCTTCTAACATGATTTCGGGACATAGATCATTTTCTAGAATCTATTTAGTGCACCAGATTTGAATAAAAAAGCAATTAAAAAATAGGAAAAAAGTTTTTGTGAGAATTTCATATCTGTTGGTCCCCCTATTCAGAGACATACCCAGATCACCTTGGTATATTTGGGCAGTGGCAGTTACAGTATTTCCCCTGCTTTCGCCGGCATGCCGTAAAAATCGGTGGACACCAAGTTTTTGAATGTTGAAGTCTGGTCCATTTTTGGCATTCCCTGAAAAGAGGTTCGGTGAAGATCCCTTTCACCTAAAATCAACGTTGAATATAACGTGAAGTCCAAGCTGAATTTTCCAAGCATTGTAAGTGGGAAATAGCAAAATTCTTTTCTTCAGGAGAAGTTATAGGGAAAACGTTGGGACCATCAAAATAAGTCATATGTACTCATTGGCGGAATAGACATGGAATTTCGGCTGGGGGAGCATGATGATGCCAATTCATATAAGGTGTGTCCCAAAACGATAAAGCCACATACAATATTCTATAAATAACAATTTATTTTTTCAAAGTTAAAATTCTTTTTTTAACTAAAAGTCTCTGACTGCACAGGATTAAAACTGTAATAACAATTTAACATGTATTTGCATTTCTTATGACAGAAAAAGAATTAGATCGAATCAAAACCTGTCCCAAAATGATAAAACCACTCAAAAAAAAAACTTGTGTTCAGTTATATTTTCAAATACAAATACAACGCCACAACAGGCAAAATGCCCAACGAGGTGGCTGAGAAAAAGATTCCCATGAAAAATATGGATGTCATATATTTCAAAATTACAGCAAACCAATTAAAAATGCAATTACAATATATATATATATATATACATGATAAAATATTATACAATGCCCATAAAGAATATTTATGGTTGTCTTATTCTAAGTATGGATAGCTTCTCGATTTGCCCCAATATGTTTATCGTATTTCTTTATAAACGTGTCAATTGTGTTACAATTTACTACCCCCCCCCCGTAGGTAAGCTATTCCATTTATTAACAATCATATTAGAGAAAAATTCCCTACGACAACATAACCTAGTATTGTCCCTTACTAATCGATACTCGTGTCCCCTTGTAAAAGCAATCGATTGACGGTGTACTAATAATTCATAGTCCATCCTATCTGTCCCGTTGAAAATTTTGAACACTTCGATCATATCTCCCCGACACCTGCGTTCACCAATGTAATCATATTCAAAAATGCAGGCTCTTTTCACTAATAAAGACACGCGTAGCTCTTTTCTGCACCCCTTCAACCAAATCTATGTCCCTCCGTAGGTACGGTTTCCAAAACCTTACAGCTTACTCCAATCCAGGACGAACTAAGCCGCGGAAAAGCGGAAGAACGACTGTAAGAGAACGCGAAGAGACTTTTTTTGAAAATGAAACTAAGTATTCTATTCGATTTTTTGATCACCGCTGAACAATGTTCAGCAATCCCATCGATACTGATCGAATTTATCGATAAAAAGTGAAAAAGTATGGGGACAAGGACACTTCCTTGAGTAATTTGAGGAACTCCACTTGTGACGCCTGTCCAACCAGAGAATTCCCCGTGACCATAACTCGTTGTGAAAGGTAAACATCATCTACATTTTTGCCCTTACCCAAAGCCTTCGTCACGTGATCATAGAAGCAAAGGAGGTTGGTCGCACATGACCTCACCTTTCTGAATTCCATGCTGAGTATCCGACAATACATTATTCTCGTCTATCCACTTCACAGATTGCCTTTTGATAATAATTTCCAAAATTTTCGAGAGGGAGCTCGTCAAACGCACTGGACGATAATTGGACACAGCTTCTTTACTACCGTTCTTAAATATCGAAACAACATTAGCAAGTTTCTGATCCTTGGACGAAACCCTCATCAACACTACTCCCGTAGATCTATGCGACTGGCCCTAACAATTCATTAGCACATTCCCTGAGGATCCTAGGATAGATACTTTGCTTGCACATAAATTTTTTAGAAGATTTAGAACCTTTACGTCTTCCAATTGAATATCGTCCAGGATTTTATTGCTCCATTCAACGCCCGTACATTGAATATCATTATCTCTATTAAAAACCGACGCGAAAAAGTCATTGAAAGCATTACGCATGCCTACATTGCTTTCTACCCTTGACCCTCCTATCGAGGGGGGGGTGGTCAACTGTCCCCTTACATCCATTATTGACGTATCTAAAAAATTATTTTGGGTCAGAGTCAATTTTATCTGCCAACCTAGGTTCAACTTCCTTTTTAATAAACCTTATCGCTTTCTTCAGCACTCTTCTTTTATCAGTAAACAATGATAGGTCATCGACCACCCTCTAAACTGTCGTTGTTCGTGGAGATTGCTTCTTCATCAACAGGTGGCTCGACGACAAGTGGCTCCGTTATAACAGGGTCCTCAGAACCCTAACTCTTTCCCGTAACGCTTCCACCTCGAGTTCCAACCTTGCCCTATCCAAACACCCCTTACACTTGAAACTATCAGTTACTATTCCCCTAGATCAGGAAACCTCCCGTCGCAAGCTCTACGCAACATTAGTCGAGGTCGATTCATACTATTGCAGAAACTAGATAATAATACTTAAAAAGTAGGAAAATGAGAAACGTTAAGAGGAAATTAGAATAACATAAAATACATTACAATGCAAAATTTACGTAAAAGATTGTACGAAAAATTTAAGTAAACTAAAACGCTCAACACTAAATCACGAAGAAGAAAATATGTATGTAAAGAATACAAAAACACCCCCTCCCCTAAAGAAGTATTAAGCTGCAAAGTACAATTTATACTTAGTGAATAGATGGTTAGCTAATTCTAATAACACTAAAACAATAGACCCAAATGGAAAAAAAATTACTGAGAGTACCCGGGTATACACTGCTTGCTAACGTCAACTTCAACATCTAATAATTTTCCATTGTTCTTTATAATGATAAACACTCGTATAGGCATCGATTCAACAAGTTTTTGGCAATGCTGCTGAGGAATATTTTGCCGCACTTTGAAGATCGCCCGTTCACGTTCTGAAACACTGTTGTGTTGCTTGCCATGCTCATACACTTTACGTTCCTCTGTAGCCCACATGCTTTCCATCGGATTAAATAAAGGAGAACCTGTAGGTCAGTCCATTACTGGAATCCCATTCGCAAGGTACCATTCCAGGTCTAATTGTGAGGGGGTGCATTGTCCTGCTGAAATTGAGCTGTGGAGACATTTTGAGATTCAAAAAACGATATTAGATACTGTTTCAACAGTTTCCTGATGTGTCCGAGCATTCAGATGTTCAGATATAACAGGTAACTGCACTTTTCCACTAGCATTGAATGCACCCCAGACAGTTACATCTCCGCCTCCTTGACGCTTAAGGTACCTTAGTTCTTATTTTCTGATACCTTGTCAATAATATTTCCAGCCATTCTGAACCATCAAAATTAAACTTTTTTCATCACTCCAAATGCTATTGTGCCACTTGGAAGTCCATGGCGCATGATATTTCGAACAAAAAATTCTTTCCTGTTTATGATGCTCAGTTTCGGACGAGTAAGCATTTTGCGATGGCAGATGTATTTACAACGCTGAAGAACGCGATGAACGCGATTTAGATACATTCACATCAGGAAAAGATGCTATTTTCCTTAAAAGTATGGAAGAGTTATTTACTTTGCGTGTAATCATACTTTTCTGGCGTTTCGTCAACACGAATTTTTTACACTTATTTCAACGCAATTTATCAATTTTGTTTCTTCTCGAGTTAAAGATTTTCCTCTACCCACTATGAGAAAAAACCCAAAATTGAATTCGAGACAGAAAGCTACGCAGTTGCTGATACAATAAAACCGGTTTTTCTTCCTTCATCTTTAGTCTAGCAGCGAAGACTCACTGCGCAAACTCGGCGAAATTTGCATGACGGCACGCCACTGAGCTAGCTATAAGGAAAGTGGAGTGAGGACTGCGAGCCGTCGCCTACGCGACCACATCACACCCTTTTGGAGCGAGATAGGCAAAACATTTTCTGACCGTGTTAATGCAATGGGACAATTCCAAATACGAGACCTGTAAATTCCGTTTTTTTTTTCACTTTTCGGCCAATAATTATGTATTCTTTATCTTAAAATTTTTTTTATAAAAACGAACACTCACCTTCGTACAAGAAAAACACCTTTTTTTTCAAAAACTTGAGAGGAACTATTTAACATACATTTCTAACATCATGTTTAGCATTTTATTGAAAGCTTCCACTTCGAAAATTCGTAGCAGTGAATAATTAACTGCCGAGAAAACAACTTTCAATGCAAGAAATGGGATAAAAATTAGAGAGAAAAAAAGTTAATATTGTTTTCAAACATTATACAAACAACAATGTACACATACAAGTTTTTCAATAAACAATTTACAAACAGGTCCACTGAGCATAATTTCGAATATTAGAATCGCAATTCACAAGAGCTTGCTATGAAATAATTTACAATGCAAAACCGGAACAGCATCATCTTTCAAATAGCGTTGAGGACTTGTAGAGGTCGGCTGTGAAATGCTCAGCACAAAAAACAGATGCTTTAGTTGGATGCCAAGCCTTTCTTTTCACAGCTTCCATGAATTGTTTAAGAACTGGATTTCGAAGAGGAAACCTTTATTAAAAACAAGTGTATTCATTACCAAGCTTCAAGAAAGCAATAGAAGCAATCAATCATTATTCGTAATTGTAGCTGAAGAATGATAATTGTTTGATAATTATAATTATTGATAATGTAATTAGATATTATATATCATATTATAAACATATAACACTTTGATGAATATGATACATTTATGATTTTGCATATTTCGCTTTTAATATTTAAGAAAAAACTGATTATGTAAATAATATTAATTGCATTTTACTACTACTCATTCTCACATTAATTTTCCCAAAATTACTTTTACCGGAAATAGCAAAGTTTAGGTCTTTTGTTCCTTTAATTTACAAGGGTTTATGAAATGCAATTTTTAATGAAGCATATTTCGTCAGTTTCTCTGTAATAAAAATTCTAACCCAAATAATGATAAGCAATTTCTACACGATTAAAAAAATATTTATGAAGTTTAAAATTCATGTGAAATTAATTAATTTCGAATTATGCTCATCAAACAGAAATTGAATGTGAAATGAAAACTACATCCATTTAATTTTACAATTTTAGTATAAAAATCAATTCATCTTTTAATATAAAACCACGCGCACTTACCTATGAAACAAGTTTATTTCCATCTTCCTTCAATTTTCCACATCGGTTGGTGCACTTATAGGCAGAACACGATGTCACCATTTGTGTACGTGCAGATGAACAACTATACTAATGAAATAATATGAAAACAACTGAAAAAACACTCAACATGGAAGTTTTCCCTATTGTTTACATGCTGAAATAGCAATGTTTTGCCTGTCTCGCTCCGTCACGCCCACTTTTGTATTCCTCCGCGTCGGCTCGCGCACGTTTGTGTTATTGTATAGTGAGTCTTCACTTCGGTTTACTTATAGCTCAGTGCGGCACACTAAACGTAGGTGGCTCTATCATTTTGGGACACTCTTTAACAGAGAATATTCGACAACTTTTTTATCCTTTGCAATTTCAGCAAAACTTTTTTCTGAAAAAGATTTAATACAAGCTAGGTATGGGTGTTATATAGCAGCTCTTATCAGGATAAACTTATATTTAGAGAAAAACGAAAAATGCAAGTGGCTCTATCATTTTAGGACACACCTTATGTGTATATACCGGCTCCGTCATTGACACTGGAGGGGCATTGCGCCCCCTCCGTATCTCTGTCCATGTACATACTTAGCAGGAGTCTTATGAGTAGAATCCACTGTATTACACATTTTTCTTCTCATTAACACTACAATGGTATGAGAGGGAAACAAACCTTTTGGTTATTAATAATTCTGTACAAATTTTTAAATAATAGGCCTATGGAAAATTAAATTAGGACTCAATTTACCGATTCATTTTATAAGAACGGAAGTTGGATTTGAAAAATAGCAAAAAAGATTACCAATGGATGTGTTCCTGCTCCCTCATGTTAAAGTGCGAACATAGTGCGCCCGTATTTCCGATCCAGGTAGTGGTTTACTCGTACCTGAGGGTTCACTTCATAGTGTGTGTGTGCATGCTGGTTTTTCGCTGCTTGTACTTTATACTGTATATTTTTTTTCACTCGTCAAACCGGCGGGAGAGAAAAAAATGCTGACGTAAAGAAAAAAAAGCAGTTTCGATTGGGTGTTGCATTACATTTGCTATATGTAATGCATCAAAAATGAGTTTCATCTGCAAATTATTTTATCAAATCTGTTCCTAGTTTGAATTCCTCTCACAAATGAAACATCTATTCCAATTTTTTGCAATTATTATTTTGGCGAAATAGGCAATTTGCCAAACGAGGTGGCAAAAAAATAGGAAAACAAATTGCCCATGTGTCAAGTTTTATTAGCAATTTGTGTCTTCGAAAGGGGGGTATGGTGATAACCAAGACCCAGATGTTGATGGCATTTGCATTTTTATGCTTTTTTTCCACTGTTGGCGCATTTTTTTTTAGTTTATGGGAATTTTTTTGGCATTTTCATGATATTTTTTCACTTTCAAATTTTTTGATAATTTAAAAGATTGAGAAAATTATGTGAATACTGATTGTGCATTGAGCACATATCAATTTATTTTTAATCAATAAATCAGTATCTTCTATCTCTCCTAATCTAGTTCAAATACACCAAGTCCGACACGCGCGGGGAATTTTCTGCTTTTCACAGCCAGTTCGCAAAGTGGCGACACGCTATGCAAATGAACGGAGCGTTTCCTTATTCCGATTGCACCGATTGCCGAAGTCGGAAACATCAAGAAATTTTTCCCGTTAGTCGCCCGCTTTTAAAAGCTAAAAAATGTTGAAATTCGGATTTCCAGAATCGGAAATATGGGCGCATTATGTTCACACCCTCAGTAAACAATGCTGTTTAATCTCAAAGCTTAATAACAGCTTGTGGTCAAAGAAATTCATCCATTTGTTTGTTTTTTGGAAAAATATTGTCATTTGATATTGCGTATACAGCTGAAACTTGTTTTTATAAACTATAACAGACGAGAAATTAGTTTGAAAGTGACGTATGAAATGAATGGCATATTGCTTGGGACCAGAGGACTTGCCAAAAAACGTGTCGAATCGTAAATTAGAGGTTTATGAAATCGAGCATCGGCTCTATGTACGAAATCATGTTATTTCAAATTTTTATTTCAACTTTTTTAAATTGAAATTTTCTCAAAATTTGAATGCAGCTGATTTGCTTTTTATATAATTACTAGCTATAATAGCTAGCCGGCGCTGCTTGGGTTTTTTTCAATGATGTTTTTTTGGATCACGTGATATCTCCCTCTTTCTTTGAGGGATATACAAACCGTATCCAAGTTAACAATATGGCGACTTATTTCGCGATTTATGAAAGAAACAAATCTAGATTTAAGGAAACGTAAAAATGAATAAATATTTTTCTCTTTTTTTAGGGGACCTAGGTATTTCGATCCCCCCCCCCCCACCCCTGAACTTCAAGTTATCAATTTGCCTATTTCTACTTCCAAAAATGCTTAGTTAAAGCTGTGAAATTTCTTCGATGTACTTTATGGTCCCATAATTAGTTTTAAAACATCCTAAACTAGATGAATTTACGCAGTTGAATATCAAAAGACAATACGGAGACATTAATTTTCATGCTTGAGAAGATATAAATAAAAAGTTGAAATCAATGTTATTGCATGAATATCCAACTCAGAAGTAGGTCCGGCTAATTACTTTATATTTAATCTCCTGAGTTTCGTATATCTCTAAGCGAACTCAATATTTCAGAAATCGCGTATTTCATACAATTTTTAAAATTATTGATGGGGCAAGAAACCCCTACTCAATTTCGCTCATTTATACAGCAAAATCGGCAATTTTAACACTGATTTCTATGGATCATCGTTTGCCTGACGCTCGAAGTGATGCTGATGATGATTCTGACGGGTATTGAAAAGTGGCAAACCATTATAAAGGCAAATACACGTCAGAAACGCACACTGAGGAAACGCATTGCTAGGGAACCACGGTAATCAAAGTAAACCTTCCGAAAGTGATTGTTGAGGCCAAGAAACCATTGTTGCCCTACAGTTTTTTGCCCATTTCGGGCATTTGCCCAAGTCTGACAAATTTTTAAAGTAGCCTATCGTTCAAGTCGGGTCCCGTTCGGTATATATGCAAAATTTGACGACGATGGATCTAAAATTGTAGATTTGTATAGAGAACACACACAGAAAATCAATTTTATATATATAGACTAGCTATAATACCCGGCATTACTGGGAGTATTGAAAATATGGCAAACTACACTCATGTCCATAAATTGAGGATAATGCCAGCTCCGACAAATAAAGGGTCAAAAACAAAACAAACGTTACTTATTCATAAAGCCCATTTATTAAACAAAAGATAAAGAACAAAAACGATGGTGTATGTATGATACCATTCATAAAAACTGCGATTTTTGCTCCCTGGAGCAATTGTGAAAAATATCTCCTTTACAAAAACTTACTATTACATGGTTTTTGGTATGATGGTTAATACATTGTATGTCTCCCATGCGATGAAATACAGTCCGTACAACGCCTAGGCATGCTGAGTATCAAATTATCGATCTGATCTTGAGGAAGATCACTCCACTCAGAAAGCAATGCTCTCCGAAGTTCCGGTACACATGTAGGAGGTGGTTGACGGTCTGCAACTCGTCGGCCAAGCATGTCCCACACATGCTCTATCGGATTCAAGTCAGGTGAGAATGCTGGCCATTCCATACGTGTTATATCCTCAGATTCAAGGCATTCGTTCACGATGTTTGCTCGGTGAGGACGGGCGTTGTCATCCATAAACACAAATTCTGCGCCCATGGCACCCCTACACAAACGTACACGTTGTTCCAGAATGATATCCCAAATTTGGGCTTTCATGGTCTTGGTTTGAACATGCAGATCTGTTCTGGAACCCAGTATAATTCCACCCCAAACGAGCAATGCTGCATCACCGTAACGGTGTCGTTCAATGATGTTGTCTTGGTGGTAACGGGTACCTTGCGTTCTCCATATGAAAGAAGCTAAACCTGGACTTGTCGGAAAACATCACACATGCCCACTGTGACGATGTCCACATTGCATGTTCTCTACTCCAGGCTAATCTCTGCCGACAGTGAGTTGCCGTGAGCGGAAAACATCTGACAGGCCTGCGAGCATATAGACCAATATCTCCCAAACGTCTGTACACGGTTTGCCTTGAAACTGTGGTACCCGTGGCAGCAGATAGCTGATGCTGTGCGGATGCTGTGCTCCGTCTGCTTCTTTTGTCAGTTACTGACAAATACCGGTCTTCATTCGGCGTTGTAACTCGGGGGCGACCTGTACTGTAACATCTACTGACATTTCCGTTATCTTGGAATCGTTGCCGAAGCCTAGAGATGACACTTTGGGCAATTCCAAGTTCCTCGGATACTTCCATCTGAGTACGACCACATTCCAGGCGGCCGATAATTCTACCACGTAAAAAATCATCCACATGCGTCCTCTGTGTCATAACTATTTGCTTATGGCACTGAGCGACTTACAGAACTCTCGTGAACAATTTTACTTCTTTGCCACCATTCCTTATATACCCCCCCCCCCTTACACTCTCGTCATTGTGACGTACTATCGGCATCATCTGGTGGCTTCCTGAAATTTGCATATCATTCTTGCAGATGTATGTGATAATTCTACAGGTGAAATTTTTACTTTAGATTTCGATTTCCGTGTGATTCTGAATTATCCTTAATTTATGGACATGAGTGTATTATAAAGGCATAAACTATTATACATACATTGGCAGCGTTGAAGAAATGACAAACCATTGTAAAGGGATATACACGTCTGAAACGCATTGCTAGGGAACCACGGTAACCAAAGTAAACGTTCGGAAAGTGATTGTTGAGGGTCAAAAATCATTGTTGCCCTATGGTGTTTTGCCCATTTAGGGCATTTGCCCTGCTCTGACGAAATTTTAAAGTAGCCTATCGTTTAAGTCGGGTCTCATTTGGTATACAGTCAAACCTCGTTAATGAGTCACTCTTGGGAGAGCAAAAATATGACTTAGTAAGCGGAGTGACTCGTTAAACGGAGTAAGCCCTAGCTGTGCCAATTCCTGCCTGAGGACAATTGGGACTTCCAAAAAGTGACCCGGTAAGCGGAGTGACGTGTTAACCGGGTGACGCACTAACGAGGTTTGACTGTATATGCAAAATTTGGCGACGGTCGGTCTAAAATTGTAGATTTGTATGGAGAACATACACACACACACAGACAGACAGAAAATCAATTTTATATATATAGATTAGCATTAATATTTTTGTATTTTTTCTTCGCAGTGATCCAGCCATGAAACAACTTCTCCTTCATTTGGATGAAACAGAAACTTTCAAGAAGAAGTTTATTATTGAAGATTTGGATGAAACTCATCTGTTTATTACCGCTGACATCTTGGATGCACTGAGAAACCACATCGACAAAACCATGGATGACTTATTTGAAACCGATCCAAAATCCCAAGCATAACTTTTCCTCTTTCTTTTGTGAAAACTAAATTTTATTTTTCTTAATACTTTCATTGCTTTAAAGTTTCACAACCATGACTGAAAAATTGAGAGAATCCGGAAGGGTCAAAGACTTGAATCAAAGGAAGGTTCTCGATCCAGTGACGCGAAAAAGGCGGTTAAAGAAAGCCCTGGAAGCTTTGGAACAAGATAATTTTCAGGATGATCCACATGCTAATTTAGTTATGCATAAAAAGGCACCGAAATTCGAAGAAACTCTTGAGAGCAAGAAGCGAAAGAAACTGAAGACCGAACCTTTCAAACAGCGTTTTCGTAAAAACTTTTCGACTCTTATTGAAGAGGCTGAGTCTAAACCAGGTGCAAACTATTTATCTGCTAGTGTTCCTCCATCCAAGTTTCCGGAGCGACATTTCTGTACGGTGTGTGGATTCAGTTCAAATTACACCTGCGTTCAATGTGGAAGTCGATATTGTGGGGTGAAGTGCTTGGGAACGCACAGAGACACAAGGTGCCTGAAATGGACTGCTTGATGATTTTTTCTCATTTCATTGATGGTTCTTCTGTATTGTAACTGGTATTATTAAAAGTATTATTATAAAAATGAAAGGCTTTACTGGATTGGTGGTACTCTCATTGACTTTAAACTGTTCATGTTGCATATGAATAGAGATGGATGAATACATATGAATAGTTATTTAATCTGAGTGATGCAGAGTTTAATCTGAGTTACTGTACATGTTCTAAATACTATAAGAAAACTTCTTTTTTTTTTATTTCTCCATTCAGAAACATTGGATTATACCATGGTTTACCAAACCTGTCTGTTTTATTCTTCCACCCCATCTTTGAAAGAGAAAAAAAATTCTTATGGGGCCCCTTTGTTGAGCAAACCCAAACTCATTTCAAAGGCAGAATAAATATTGTTTTCCAACAGCAGAAGCAGGTATGTACCAATTACTCAAACCGAAAATCCATGGCGACAGGAAAACCAACTGTAAATATTCAATCAACTTGTTATGGCAGAGAAATGTTTACGAGTATTAGTTGGCCTAAGATCCTGAATCAAAGGAAAAGTAAAAGAAACGGAAAGTAATCGATCCCTTGATTTATACAGATCAACATGAAAATATCTGGAACTTTTCTTATCTTCTAATTATACAAATACAAATCCAATCTTCTAATTATAACGGGGGGGGGGCACATTATTATTTTTAAACAACACATTCACTATAGACTCATATAGGCTCACTTGAATTTCTCTAATCAAGGATTATTTTCATAATTATAAATTTGTTACGCAATAGTAACAAATATATTAACTATTAATATAAATAGCTTTTCACAATATTGTAATTCATTTTACAATTAGTAAAACTTACGGGCTTGACCGGTTTTGCTTCCGCTTAAGAAAATTTCCTTCTGAGCTCCCGGGTGTGAATCGGCATTCAATAAAATTTATTTTTGAAAAGTGGGTGGGGGGGGGGGGGGGTTGTTCAAGAAATCTTCTGTCCCTCGATGTTCCTTGTACTTCTGGTCTATTTACTACGGAGTCATTCTATGGCGGCCAAAAAATCGAGAAAAAAAACTGCTGTGACAGAATTATTGTCCACTAATGAATCGTAGAAATTCCAGTGTTTCTCAGTGTAAAAAGGAACTGAATGGGCAATAATTTCTCACAAATTGGTGCCCGCGAAATGTTGGGCTTACTTATTGCACTGTCAGGAGTGCGTCGTAGACATCTCTGGAGCCCTCCTTCTTTGAAAGCAAGCAAAACATTATTTTTCAATGGCATTTTTTTTTGGATTCTCCAGAGAGAGTTTTTTTCAGGTTTGAAAAGTAGAGATACGTTATGGACATGCACCAATTCTTTAAGAAGCCGCCTTAAGTGGCTTATGATAAGATTTTTCGTGAATTAACTTTATTCTCCTAATTTGTGCAAAACATAATTTAATTTGAAATCACGTTTCTGCATAATTTTGCTACAACTTAGTAGCTAATTTTATTATTTTAATTTTGCTACAACTTTACTAGCAACGAACAAAAACTACTATTTTGTCTATTTCTAATATGAAAAGAAAAAGGTCATCTTCACAATTTATGGGAAAATTCTGTGTGAATCAAGCGATTGTTTCGCCTCTCTAAGACGCGAAACAGGGTCTCCCGAATGTGTTCACATACTTTTGTGACACACTGTACTGTGTTTCGTAAGTTCATGAATTATCGTTTGATTGTTAAATCAAGTCTACTAACGCAGTAGTTACCAGCACTGCTAAGGTGGGATTGAGGGGGGGGGGGCTGATTAGCGTATTCATCTATGTATACAGTATAAAACTAGCTGTAATACCCGAAAAACCAGTCATGACCCAGACTCTACTTCACCAACTCTGGCCATATCGCTACATTGCAATTTACTGCCATTAGTGAGATGGGTTGGAAGTGAAGGCGCTGTCTATCGGTGGTCGCCTCGAGTTCGTTAGGGAAAATATCTTATCGATATCCTCCTTTGGGTTCGAACCCGGGACCCTGACAACAACCTTCACGATGGTAGACGAGCATCTTACCACCATGCCACTCGGGCACTACTGACCCAGACTCTGTCCCTCCAGGGATATAAGCCTTTTACCCTTGCGGGTTGGGTCGCACTGGGGAGGTTTTCCTCAATAAGGCTTTTTGGATCACGCGATATCTCCCTCTTTCTTTGCGGGACATACAAACCGTGTCTAAATTAACCAATACGCCGACTTCCTGCGCGACTCATGAAATAAACAAATCTAGATATAAAGAAACGTAGAAATGAATATACAGGGTGTTTCAAAAATAATCATCCGATTTAAAAAAAATCATAACTATTGAGCTTTTAAGCCGTTTTCAACGAATAATGTGTAGGTAGAAAGAGGGAAATCTCGAGTTTCACACAGTTGCCGACAGGTAGCGCTAACGCTCTTCCTTCAGCCGTCATTTCACTGTTTGTCAATATTGGCTTTTCCCACAGTTAGAAACCTATTCGGATGACTTCATTTTCTCACCACCACACTGGATCTTGGACGTTCGAGAATTTTTGAATAATCGCATTCCTAAACGATGGATCGGCCGTACGGGACATGACGATTCAGTTAAACATCACTGGCCTCCAAGATCACCGGACCTCACAGTGTACGATTTCTTCTTGTGGGGGTTTATAAAAGACTACGCTTATGAGCCTCTCCTTCCAGAGTTCCAGCTACATTAGTTGGAACTGAAGATGCGTATTACAGTAGCCGTGGAAGCAGTGGATGCAAACATGCTCGCAAAAGTTTGGGACGAATTTGACTACCGTATAGACATACGCTGTGCATCCCAAGGTGGACATATTGAGCACCTTTAATTTGGTCTATAAAAAACTTTGATTAGCCATGTAATATAAATTAATCTTAAGTGTCTATGTTCGATATTTTTCGTAATATTTCAGATATCGTATTTCAAATCTAGTGATTCTTTTAGAAACACCCTGTATTTTTCCCCCTTTTTTAAGGTGCGCTAAGTATTTCGACTTACCGAACTTCAAGTTATCCATCTGCCTGTTTCTGCTTCCAAAGATGCTTAGTTAAGGCTGTGGAATTTCTTCGATAGACTTTATGAGCCCATATAATTAATTTTAAAATAACCTAACCTATATGAATTTATGCAGTTTAATATCAAAAGACATTACGGAGACATTAGTTTTCATGCTTGAGAAGATATAAATAAAAAGTTGAAATCAATGTTATTGCACGAATATGTCCAACTCAAAAGTAGGTCCGGCAAATTACTTACCGAATAAAAAATAAAAAATGAGTTAAATAATCTATTTCAACGGGAAAATAGTACAAGCAGAGAATGAAAAATCATATTTATTGTTTATTATTAAATGTATAAAATTATTTAGTATAGCAAAAGTTGGAAGGAATAGTGAAAATATTCACGCCATATCCAAGCAGTTAAAAGATGCATTCGCCTAGTGCCTAAGGCGTCGGTAAGTGCGCAGAAGAGACACGGCTTCATATTGAATGGGATAAAATCAGAAGCCATAATCTAACATTTTAATACCAACATTTAGAAATACGTAAATCTTCAAATTAATACAATTAAAAAAGCCGTTATATTAGTTCTATTTTTATAAGTTTTATGATTTATTGCTTTTGAGTTTTAAATTTATACTTCATGTGTATTATTATAAAATTATTATTATTTATAAGTTTGTACTTTAATACCTGAATATTTATAAACATTTTTCATTAATTTACAATTTTTAATTCATTTTCATGAAAGCGTAAATTTTTAAATTAACTTAAATTTTTAACTGTTTTTGGGGTGCTTGGATCACCAGAAGATATAAATGGATTTCATTAAAAAAAATAACGCAGACTACTCTCTCTATGTCCAAGACAGAACTTTCCCACCCCACGTCAAAAGGAATTTCAAAAAAAAAATTTTTTATAAATTTTCATGAAATGTCATTTTTACCTAGTTTTGGGGCACTTGGCCACCAGAAGGTATGAGTAGATTTCACTAAAGAAATTATTTAACATATATGTATACAAGACACAACTTTCCCACCCCAAGCCAAAAGTAATTTCGAAATTTTTTTAAATAAAAATTTAAATTTTTAACTATTTTTGGGGCGCTTGGGGCACCGGAAGATATGAATGGATTTCAATAAAAAACATTATGCAAACTGATATGTCCAAGACAACTTTTCCACCCCAAGCCAAAAGTAGTTTCTAAAAAAATTTTTTTTCTTATGCTTTTCGAGATTCACCCTCATATACAGATCTGAAATGCATTCCTTGGGAACCACGGTAACCACCAAAGTAAACGTTCCGAAAGTGATTGTTGAGGCCCAGAAACCATTGTTGTCCGACAAAAACCCAAAATGGGTTTTTACCCATTTCGGGCATTTGCCCTGCTCTGACGAACTTTTAAAGTAGCCTATCGTTCAAGTCGGGTCCCATTTGGTATACATGCAAAATTTGGTGACGATCGATCTAAAATTGTAGATTTGTATGGAGAACACACACACACAGGTAGAAAATCAATTTTATAACATAGATTGATTTTCTGTCTGTATGTTCTCTATACAAATCTACAATTTTAGATCGATCGTAACCAAATTTTGCATATGTACCAAACGGGACCCGACTTGATCGATAGGCTACTTTAAAAGTTCGTCAGAGCAGGGCAAATGCCCGAAATTGGCAAAAAAAACTATAGGGCAACAATGATTCCTGGGCCTCAACAATCATTTTCGGAATGTTTACTTTGGTTACCGTGGTTTCCCTAGCAATGCGTTTAGCTATTTATTGTGGTAACCTTGACTGGAGCTAACGTAAAGGATTCTGGGACTGTTTTTCCCTGAGAACAATAGGCTCACTTTACTCTGCAAAGGGTCCTCTATTTCGAACATGCATATGCCTTTAGAATGGCTTGTCACTTTAATACTGCCAGTATTATGTACAATATTTTACGCCTTTATAATGGTTTGTCACTTTTTCAATCTTCCCACAAATTGAAGAAAACCTTGGCAGCACCGGTTATTACAGCTAGTGTTTTATATAAGGGTTAGAGTTTTATATAAGGTTACTAATATTAGAGCATAGTTTCTCAAATCGTTCCATCGCCCCCTTTTTCAATTATTTTCCTTCTCATCGCTCCCCAACTCAAGCCAACCCATAAGATCCTATAATAGACCCTAAGCTTCTACCGCCTCTCCTGGACCCTTTTGTCTCCTACGGGGGCGATACTGCCTACTTTGTGAACACTGAGTTAGAGCATTATAGTCACTGTGATCTAGGGCAGTGTTTCTTAACATTTTTTTGCCCGTGGTCCCCTTTGAACCATTTTTTTTTCTCGTGGCCCCCTGCCTTACCCCGAGTCTTCAACTCCCATCCAGAAGCAAAATCCTTTATACGTGTTGAAATAATTTTTTCATTGAATTCATACTGAACAAAAATTTTGCAAAGAAAATTGGCATCCAGACCACTGGCATAGAATTTATTGATCTCCCCGCTAGTCCGAGTTCTACCAGAACCGTCTCAACGCCCCCCCCCCCGCAAAGTAATGCTATGTTAGTCCCGCACTTAGCTGGAAATGAACAGCCTACACATTTCCTACTTATTTTCAAAATTTATTGTACCATACAAATATCATAGTGTCTCTACCTTACTTATGGACATGAGGGCCCCGGGCATGACCCCTCACAAGAGTGGGACAGTCAGAGCTGCAGCCCGAGGCCTGATATGGTCTTCATCATTTTTTGTTTTTCACACTATAATTCAATATAGAGAAGGGGGGTCTGTGAAAAATCTAGTCAGGGACCTGCGAAAAACTTCATCCTAGGGAACTTGTTGCAAAATGTAGGCGGTGAGACCCGGGTAGGCCCATGCCCTAAGACGGCCCTGGTTTTATGGGTGGTTTTGTTGGATTCTGTAAGTGTATAGTCACTAATATAAAAGCTTTATTTCTTCACACCTTAATGTTTCTTCTCAGCTCTCTGAAGCCCTACAAACCATGTCATGGCCCCATTTTCCATTTTCTTCCGTGGCCCCCTTCAGGTATCCCAGTACCACTGGGGGCCATATGGCCCCCGGTTGAGAACCATTGATCTAGGGAATCACATGGATTAACGATGTGTGGAGTCGATTGCCATAATAATACTAAAATAGGCTACAGACGAGTGTGAATTGCTCAGATATGGGACAGATGACAGTTCTATATTTTGAAGAAAATATAACTAAACCATAATGCATAACAAAAGCTTTGAATAAGTTGGATTTCAATGAAGCATTACACCATGTGTTAAAGTAAGTGCACCTAGACGTTTTGGGCCAACACAAATTTTTGGACTGCTTTACACATAGCATTCTTTGAGACAGAGGCGTACGCGGGTGTAGAAGGGCCCGTGTTCCCTCCCCCAATACGATCGAATATTACAATATTTGTTAATGTTTTTGTAAAAAAATTACAGTGTCGGAAGATGACAATTTGGGCATCCGAATGGACCCCGTAAATTTGTGAGCACTCTGGGCACGCACCTCGTTTTGCCATGCGAGAAACAGGCCCTGCTCCTAGGAAGATGGCCGGACACATTGTGATCTATACTGGAGCGGCAAAATTATTTTTTTGTTCAGAAGTGACGTCTAATCGTCAAGAAACAGCAAATACAAATACAAATACAAATACAACGCCACAACAGGCAAATTGCCCACCGAGGTGGCTGACTTAAGAACATCATGGATCCCCGAGCCCCTACCTACTACTGCTACACCCCCACCTGCACCCCCCCCACGGAACCCCCCAACGAATCGGTACATGCGGGAATGTGCGTGTACATGTAGTGCAACCTGACGTAAAGTTTGTTTCTGTGTAATGCTTGTTATGTGTAGTGCCGTCATCTGCCCCCAGTTTTTTACTAACTATGAGTGAAGTGTTATGGGTGAATGATTTACCGTTGTAGGACTGTTGCTCTCTGTGGCGAGACTTTTTAACGGGGAGATCGGCTCGCATTTGCGCCTTGAAGTTGGGAACCACAGAAAACCAACTTCAGCCGACCACCACTGTGGGGTTCGAACCCGGATCCTCGCATCACGAGTCCGGCACTATACCGGACTATACTGAGCAGGATAGGGAACAGCGATTTTCTACAGTGGATCAAGGAACCCAAGTGCATCCAATTAGAATAACCACTGACAGAGAGACAGTTAAATTTTACTTTTTTAGGACGAGCTTTTGGATCTCCAATTGAGAGAAGTCTGTTTTTTAGTTTGGCATATACTTCTATGGAATAGTAAACTCCTGATTTTGCCAAGAAATTCAGGTGAAGCCACTTCGACGAACAAATAAAGAATATTGATGTTCTTATCCCCCCCCCCCCCCCGGCTGTAGTATATATATGTACATATTCGGTTCTTCATTTCTCCCTCCACCCACGATTGCGTAATGCGAATGAAACAGCAAAGAAATTTTCCAAGTTCCTTACTCGGAATCTTACTCTGAAAAATACTTCTAATTTGGGCAGCTGAAAGAACACAAACAGTGAGTAAAGATGTCATTGCACAATCACACGACTAAGCACCTTCTAGTTTTCCATGCACTCGTTGTAAATACGTTTCACATTCATCTAGAGGAAAAGTCAGATTTCGCTTCATGAATAGTAACGGTGAGTCTAATCGTATTTTTGTGTGTGCGCGCTTAGATTTTTTCCTAAAGAGCAGAGCCGTAGTGTGCTTTTTCGGGGCCCCTGGGGCAGACTTTCCTTGTGGCCCTTCTTAAAAGGGTTATTATAATGCAAAATTAATTGTATGCAACTTTCGCCCATTACTGAATAGCCAGTTAATATTATTTATTTTTTTAACTAGTGATACAGCACAAAATGTCAGTCATGGAGAATTTCTGTTCATTTGCACACCGCGAGTTTGCTATTGAATTGCTTGACATACCATATGCCAAGAGTTCTCAAACTTTTGCCATTCGCAGCTCCCTTGCCTATTCATGGCTCAAGCTATAATACCCGGTGCTGCCCGTGTTTTCTGGGAGGATTGAAAAAGTGACAAACCATTATAAAGGCATAAACTATTGTACATAATACTCGCAGCGTTAAAGATGGGACAAACCATTGTAAAGGCATATACATGTCTGAAACGCATTGGTAGGGAACCAAGGTAATCAAAATAAACATTCCGAAAGCGATTGCTAAGGCCGAGAAACCATTGTTGCTCTACAGTTTCTCGCCTATTTTGGACATTTGCCCAGCTCTGACAAATGTTTAAAGTAGCCTATCGTTCAAGTCGGGTCCCGTTTGGTATATATGCAAAATTTGGTGACGATAGATCTAAAATTGTAGATTTGCATATAGAACATACACACGCACACACAGACATACAGAAAATCAATTTTATATACATACATACTTAGATAGATTCATAAAAGAACCACTTCAAAACACAAACAGGCACACCCATTAATATTTCCAGCTTGTCGCGACGTTCCTGACAAAGATTGGTGACATTCCTAGGAGCCGCGATGCACACTTCGAGAAACACTACCCGATATGCATATTGTGTACCATAAGCGATATTTTATTCGGAAGCACCGAACCAAAAGCTACTGTGATAAACCGGGAATATCTCACGGAAAACAAAAAGATAAGACCGGATTTTTTTTCTGAAATGAATTTCACAATTATGACATGTATAAAAACCTCCAGAAGAGATATAAGAAGTCCGGCAGTCCTCTTTTTTATACCTCCTGTCACAAGGAAAGGGTCCCGTCTTCAAAAAGTTTTGAAAAAATTACCACTGATTCGGCTCATATGTAAATATGGACAGAAACATAAAATAATCCGGCGGAACTATTATACATGCATCACTCAAAAAAAAAAAAAAAAAATGTAAATGTATTAATATATTCTGAGCGCCAATAGAGGTCAGAATAAATTTAAAAATCCCGCAACCCTACATTGGTGGGAACTTTGCTCCAATTGCGCCGCACTGCTCCAAAATTAACATCTTGCGCCATCTTGCTCAAATAGTGCATTTTCGTATTTTATTGCGCCAAATAGCCAAAAAAAAACCCCTGGAAGGGTTTCGCTGTATTTTATTTACGTGTGCCAGATTATTCTATTTTCCATGATTTTTCATGTATTTTAAGCGCAATAAAATTCATTAAATTTCATCTGAATTTTGACCACAGTGAAAAAGTGTATTTTCAGTGAATTTTACCACGTACGTTTGTTTATTTACGAGTTGATGGACATTAGGAGGGTCGTGTTCGTCACTTGCTGCTTCGTTCTACTGTTTGTGGTCGAAACGTCTTCTGCTAAAGAATTTTACGCGGCAGTTTCTGGTTTGGAAATTCTTATGAATACGACCAAACAAATAATCGACGGTGTGAACGAGTATTTGCGCTCCGAACAAGAAACACTCGTCAAAATAAAAAGGTGAGACATCAGACTGTTTTCTGGTTACTTTTTTTGCATAATTCCCATTACAAATTTCTATCGCATATAGTTTCCACACTACTAAGCTATCAAAATGAACAAAGTACACACGGTAAAAGATGAGAAATGAAAATTTCCAATAGATAATAAATAGTTATCTAAGGTTCCAAAACCTGAAGGGTCAAATTTGACTCATTTTTGTTTAAAATGATGTTCCGATTATTTATGCATAGCTTTGAAAGTAAAAACCACGCAATTTAATGTGATATACAGTGAAACCTCGATATAACCTGCGGACAAAAAAAAATCGTTGTAGAGGGATTTATCGTCATATCGTGTATCGTTGTAGTGAGGTCTCACTGTGTTGTTGAGAAGAAGAAAGTTCATGTTGATGTATGCCGAAGAGTCTCCACCTATGGATAATACAAATACAACGCCATAACAGGCAAAATGCCCAACGAGGTGGCTGAGAAAAAGATGCCCACAAAAATATGGATGCCATATATTTCAAAAATACAGCAACCCAATTAAATACACGTAATAAATATCATACAATGCCCATAAAGAATACTTATGGTATGTGATCCATAACTTGGATCCATAACAATACTTAAAGAATGATCCATAACTTGCAGTCCACGGCCTACCGAGATAGATTGTACAAATCTACTTAAAATCGTATTATAAATGAACCAGGCCCATCATTTCAGCATTTTTCAGAAATAGGGGAGGGGGCGGGTGCAAAGAACACATACTCAGCGTGTGTGTGTATATATATACACTGGTGTAAGAAATTAAGAGAATTGGCAGACCTGGTCGATTATCTCTAGAACTACTGTACCGATTTTAATGAAATTTGATACGTACATACATTGATACAATACAAAACAAATAACCCTTCAATAATTGTAATACACACGCATGATCGTGCGTAACACTCGTTGGAGTCGGAAGGTATGAAACAGTGGTTGCAGAATAAACAAAAAAATGGGTTAATAGGGGGTATGGTCCCTTCTTACAGATATACAGGTCTCGCAGCGTGATTTCATACTTGAAATAAGGCCGTTTATCATTTCCTGTGGCAATTGGTCCCACTCGTTCAGCAACGCTGTTTTCATTCAGTGGATGGTTTCCGGAGGGGGGTTGCGAGTTGCAATTGCCCTCCCCAGAGCGTCCCAGACATGCTCTATAGGGTTAAGGTCTGGAGATCTGGCTGGCCAATCCATCCGGCGAATATCCTCACTGTCTAGAAAATCGTCGAGCGGAAGAGCTCTATGTGGCCTCGCGTTATCGTCCATTAAAATGAACTCAGGGCCAACTGCACCCCTGAAAAGGCGAGCATAGGGCTCCAAGACCTCATCCTTATACCTCACACCAGTCACAGTGCCTCTTTCAAAGACATGGAGAGGTGTGCGGCCATCCAACATGATGCCTGCCCAGACCATTAAACCTCCTCCGCCATAATGGTTGATTTTGCGGACATTGGAGGGTAGGTAGCGGGTCCCTGGTTCTCTCCGTATGAACGTACGGCGAGAATCGGTGCTTAGGCTGAACCGGGACTCATCAGTGAAGAGAACGGTCGCCCATTGATCCATACTCCAATCTCTATGCACCATGATAAACGGATTCTCCTGTCCGTAGAAGTGAGCGGGACGCAAACAACAGGTCTTCTTGCAAACAACCCTCTCTCATGAAGTCTTTTGGAAACAGTCACCCTTGATACACGGATTCCTGTGGCTGCATATAAGTCACGAGAGAGCTGAGAAGCTGTAGCACTCCTGTTACGCCTCGCTATAATCGACAAATGGTGATCTTCTCTGGCCATCGTGGCTCTTGGACGACCTTGCCCAGGCTTTCTCTCGATGGATCCGGTATCCTGGAACTGTTTCCATAAGTTACACACGAAGCTGGGCATAAATTGAACTCTCTACAAATCTGGACATGAGATTGGCCTGCTTCTAGCCTCCCCACAATTTGCCACCTCATTCCATCATCTAAACGTTGGTGGCTACTCATTTTTTACTGTTACAATTTGAAATTAACCGATTGCACCGATAACATTGATTCGATAACACCAAGAAATTCGCCGAGGTGTGCTAGCGAACGAAATGCGTCTTAACTTACGCGCGCTTATAAAGCCTGTTTCTCTACTGGCTCCACCTACACACACGTGTACGCTTACGTATTTGACGTACAAGATTTGCATTTTTGTCTAGAAGCAGTGGTTTTACATTCAGTTCAGTTCTTTTCATGAAGTTCGATAAAATATGCAAATTCTCTTAATTTATTTCACCGGTGTATATAACCATTTCTAGTGTAATTTTTGAAGCTCCCTCTCCCCCTTCAAATGACTGGCCTGAAATGCACTGGTTTCATTAATTTTGAAAATCAAAAGCACCCATGGCAGGGGCGCGTAGCCAGAAATTTCGTTCGGGGGGGGGGGAAACCAAAGTGATTGAACAATAGATTTCGCCATCTTTTTCCTTTTTTCCTGTCATTTTCTCACATTTCTGGAAGGACCAGACACCCCCCCCCCCCCGCTACGCCCGTAGCTAAGATGTTCATGTTTTTGATTTTGAGTCACGACTAGAAAAAGCTAAAATGTCTCTGATGTCAATGTGTCCTTGATCTGATCATAGCATCAGAAGCCAAACCATTTGCCACCATTGGTTGTTGAACTTTAATTTCATTTCTCTTGATGAAATTCTTCACCTTAACGGTTATGGGTACAGTATATAATCTGACATTAACATCCCCTTGAATTTTCATTTTCTTCTCTGTCACCATAAGCCCCCCCCCCCCCATCCTCTGTTGTTATTTATTTTATTTATACAGGGTAAAAGAGGAATATGAAAGGTTTTACGACAGAGCTCTTGGTGAGAACCGGTCGTTCCTAGAAAATTCTTTCAACCAGTACCTGCTGATGAAGCGACTGACGGCTGATTGGAGAAACTTGCAGCATTTGATCCTCAATCGAACAGCCACTGGCCGTGGTGAGAATCATTTTACGGCTTTCGTTTTTAACAGTCAATCCGCTATTGACAGCGCAATAAATTTCTAATTGAGATCTTTAGGACAAAAGGGGGGTCCGTCCGTATAAAGAATTTATTTTATTTTAATAACCGTACAACACCTCGCAATATGAATGACGTATCTGAGGTGTACAAGCTATTTGGATACTGTTTCTAATTGGGAGCATGCCTCTAGGACAGGCATCTTCAACCCGTTGCTCGCGACCACTACGGTGCTACCTGAATCACCCAGAGCGCTCGATGCTCGTGTCATTTCGTGCTCACGAGCACTTGTGATCAACGTTACAATTAAACATCTTGTACAAATTGCATTCAAGGATTGAAATCGTACCGATTTCATGCATTCGTATATCAAATTTGGGGCCGTAAGGCATATTCTTTTGATGATGGACACAGGCCATGCTCTCGACTAGAAAAAGGTTGAAGACCTTTTCTCTAGGACCATCGGCTTGCGAGTTATTCCTGGATAAAGGGACTTTCCTATACACCCTGTATATTCGCGACAGCACTGCGTGTTGGTTTTGGGTTCATGCCGGCGTTTTCGGTGTTATTCGCTTTGGAACTTTGTGCTCTCTACGCATTTATAAATAAGACTTGAAAAAATGCCGTTGTAGAGAGGAATTTATCGTTGTATCGAATATTCTGATGTAGTGAGGTTTCAATTTATATAAATGGGAGAAATAATATGCGGATGGTAAAAAAAATAAATTCTGAGCGTCCTTCATACGCTCAGAATGACATAAAAAATGAGGACGTCTGGCAACCCTATAAATGACCAAAGCCTCCTAGATATAGGGTTACTATCTGCCCTTCTTTAGGAGTCCTCCTGTTTGGTGTCATTTCAAGCGTCTTTCTGTTTTCGAATCTTGTAACCCCTATCTAGGAGGTTTTGACATAGGGTTACCAGGTTCGAAAACTGAGAAAGGAGGACGCCTGCGCGTACCCTTAGTGACGTCTCTCATCCCAATTTCCACAATAGATGGCGCCCTTATTCGAACCAATATAAAAAGCGGCCAGAAAAATAATTTTTCCCAATAATAGTTTTTCAGAACTGCTACAAAAAAAAGCTGAAACAGAAAAAATTCTGGGAACTTTGATGATTATTGGTGAATGCGTGTGGGGGAAAAAACACTCATATCAATGTTTCAAAGTGGGGAAAAAATTTTCCCAGAAAAAAAGGAAAATAATTCCGGAAACCCGAAAAGGAGGACAAAAGGGAGAATTTTCCGAAACGTAGGAAGATGCTTGGAATGACATCAAAACGGAGGACATGTCCTCCTAAGAAAAGATGGTTGGTATTGTATCCAATAAATGTGGTAAATGTAATTTAGAAAGTAAAAGTATTTTTGTACTATTCTAGTAAGAATGGTTATGAAGGAGGAGGGAACCTAGGTTTTTTGTTTTCCAACTTTGATACAGATGGTAGGTTGGATTAGTCCACTAATAAGGTATTCGCGTCTGCTAGACCATACTTTAAGCACCAATTCTTCTCCATTTGGGATAGACGTGATGCAAAAATAATGTGATGAAAAATTTTTTGTAAAAATTGGTCATTGGAAGAAGAAAATTTTTTTGACGCCAAAAAAATTTTCGGTCACGAAACGGCGTCACTTGATCTCAGGTTATTTACGAATACTTCTCGCACTTTTTCTGTGTCCATTTTCAGAAATAGTTGAAGATTTAGTCTCGAGAAAAGACTTGGAGTGGCCCGATGATGAAGATCTCTTTGAAGTCGAAGAAGCTGTCATCAGACTTCAGGAAACATACGGACTCAACACCACCGACATCGCCAGAGGCATCGCACTCAATTCGAGATCTTCCTTCGCATTCAATGGTGATAGAATTAATAATGCATAATGAAGTTTAGTTACTTAATTGAGAACGCTTACTTGAGAACGCTTCCAAATTATACCAAGATACGACTATAATATTCTCGGAATAGACACGTTATTCATCAGCTGATACGTTGGCCGATAATCACATAGTAGTTCAAAATTGTTCGGAATTATCATTTCACTTGTATGAAGCCACTAGGGGTACTGCTATTTTTGTTCAGTTCTCATTAGCAGGGCCGGATTAAAACGTTTGAAGGCCCTAAAAGCACTTGAATGGATTTGGAACTTCCCCTCCTCCGGCCTCTTAAAGTATGTTTTACACGATACTGAATCTATAAATGGGGAAAAAAATTACATGAAATTTCATATTTTTCAGAAGTGATTAATCTAGAAGATTAAGGCAGAAGAATTATGATTTGAGTATTTTTAAGACGGATTGAAGACTCTCCACCCCCCCCCCTTTCCCTAATTGCAAAGTCTTTGATAATATCTCTTGATTTTTTTTTTTTTGGAACACCTTTAGAAGTTTTCGGAATTTTTCTTTCATATTTCTGCCAAAAAGACCGTCCTTAGATTTTTGGAGGTTTTTTTTTTCAAAATCTTTTAAAACATTTAAAGATATTTTCTCCCATCGACTGCTTGTTAGTATTTCCCAAAGTGGTTTTTCAAAAGCAACCACTGAATCTTAGCATGACTGATATGATTCACAGGTACAGTACCCACAACTTTTAACCGAACGATGGCGATATCTTGGATTCTATTTATTGTAAAAGAAAAAGAAAGGTACCATTCTTCTTCGTTTAAGATCTTCCATAAGTGTATTAAGTTCATTTTTTCTTAAGGGGGCATCTAGATGTTGAAACTAGATCCAACTTTTGAAAGTTCCATGGTAATCCCATTTTTTTCTTCCATATTTGGATTTAGTATCTCAAGAAATGCATAAATACCAAATTTCATCAATTTTGAACGAACGGTTAGTGAAATATAATTTCATTACTCATTTTGAATTTGGCTTTTTTTAAAGTATGAATTATTAAAACATATTTTAAAAATTTATGAATAGAAGCATACACTAATTTTTACTTCATTCGAATAAGCATAGTCGAACACCCAACAGAATCAATTTTCATTTTTAATCTGACCTTTATTTCGAGAGATATGAGTGATTATATGAAAATGACCACTTTTAGGGACCATATACAGTCAAACCTCGTTAATGAGTCACTCTTGGGAGAGCAAAAATATGACTTAATGAACGGAGTGACTCAAACGGAGTAAGCCATAGCTGTGCCAATTCCTACCTCAGGAAAATTGGGACTTCCAAAAAGTGACTCGCTAAGCGGAGTGACGTGTTAACCGGGTGACTCACTAACGAGGTTTGACTGTACTGGATATAAATTTGAAACTCATTGAAAAATTTGTCATAACAAATTATGCGAAAATGTTTAAATATGAAGCTCATAACTTTACTGAAATGGGTAATGTTTTAAGTATACGGTGATACGATAAATAAGTCGTCCAGCCAGTTTTTTTTTTCCAAACATTTTTTCTTCTTTTTAAAAATTCGAGTAAACAAATAAACAACGAAATTTTGAAATTTTTCACAATTTCAGAAATTCGTTTCATTCCTTAGACAATATTCATGAACTGAAATGGTAAACATATTAACGTGCAAAGAATTCAAAAATTAATACTACCATACAATTAGATTGATGTTAATATTTATGGAGATAATAATCAATAAATAACGGTTCTCCCAATAGCGTAAATCATCTTAGCGAGCGCCAAGTTTAGGGTAGTGGCTATTGGTGGAGTCGTCTCTGCTAAAACCACGGCATTTCGTTTCATCCGTATTTTTTTAGCATTAAAAATTGAGGAATTGCAAACTGAAACAAAATTATAATATAAAATAGTGCAATGTTCAACGGAAAATTCTTATATTTGTTTTTCTGAATTGATGAAATTGTCGTCACAAACAATTGCTTTGGGACACGTCGTTTGAAACAATTATGGTATAAATATTCGTTCAATCTCGGATATAAAGTCACTAAAATGAAGAGTAATAAAATAAAGTTTGTTTTTCACCTCGCGTAGCCAAGCACTCGCGTAGCATATGCAGTATTTATTGTTCGAAACTTGTTTGGTGTGTCTTTTTTCAACCTTGAGAAATTCAGTTACTCAATGTTGAGAGCGTCCCCAAACACATTTTTACTCATATCTCTCTCATTTTTATACTTACGGCGATGAAATTTAATTTTTAGGGTAAATGCAATGCGATAAATCAGATAAGATGGAAAAAAATAAGGGTTTACGTTGAAGATTTCGAAGTTTGAACAATAATAAATATGTAGATGAACCCTCATTAAGACAAAATATTCGGGTAGAAAATCACAAACCATAACTTTTGGTGAAAACTGCTTCATTCTACAACTTTTAGAACCCAAGATGACGCCATCGTTCGGTTAAAAGTTGTGGGTACAGTACCTTATGTTTTGTGAGTCCCAATCATTGGGTACCTGTTCTTTCTTATACATTTTCGAGTTTCAATCGGTTAGCATTTTTTTTTACTTTTACGGTGGGTTGAACCAAAACTAAAGCGTCTTTATACCTATAATATAGGAGTTATTGATCGAACCGCAAAAGGGTGGCTCTAGACCGTGTAGCTTATGCGGACGAGCAGAAAAATTTTTTTGTGTTAGTTGATGTTAATGACCAAACCAACATTCGAACCCAGACTTGCACAGTTAAAGGATAGCTCCCTAACCACTGGACTGTGTAAATTTTTGACGACGCATTTCACCTGCCGGGAACACAGCAGTGAATTTTCGGAGATATTTTACTGGTGAGGCTTATACGCCATAGGAGCCCGAAGCTGTCTCGCACGGGTAGTAACAATTAACGATAAGATAGCACCCCTGAAACCACGCAGTTTATCCGCTAATAACTTATAAAGATTTGCGCATTTTTAAGTTCACGTCCTTATTCTGTAGAACTTGGCTTACTCTTAATGCGTGGGGTCTTATCCGGACACTACCCGAAGACCTCGTGACAATTAGATCTGTTTCCAATTTGTGACAGTTAGTATGCAAATTGGTTGGCCGGTATTTTTAGCTGGTAGAGGGGGCCCCTCAGAAAAATCAGTTTGTCAAAGATGATGCTGTTAAAAAGGCTCCAAGCTAACTTTATAGAAATTGCACGAAATCTCATTCCGAAAACTCAGCATTATCGTGATCTCTAATTTGCCAAATTATTTATTTTTCGGCATTTGTGATATTCTTTTGATGAAGGTCTTCAACCATACAATCGATCCAAAATTCTAGGATTTTCTGCCGGATGTTTGATGTTGGAAAAAATTTGTGCATGAAAAAAAAAAGAAATTTAATAACTAGAGCCCGGAGTTTAGGTACCAAAAAGTTTCGAAAAATGCAATAAAAATGCCTAAAATGATATTTAAGGGTCCAAAAACGAGCTGAAAAATTGGTTGCACTTAATACGTCTTCTTTTTTGAATTATAGTTTATAATTACTGTATTATTATCCAAGTTAAATTGATTTCAAGCCCAAAATAAAATGTTAGCAGATCCTCAGGATCAGGCCAATTCCAGAGACCACCATTACCAGACGCGGAGCCAGCAGAGAAAATGATCTGTGGGCTCCTTCGAGTTGCGAATAATTCTCGTTTATTTGTTGTATTATTTGGAATAATCATTATCTATATAGTATATAAAATAACATGTTCTGACTGATTCATCATTGCCCAGCCGAAACCACTGAAGCTATAAATATCAAAAATTTGGTCAATAGTTTCATGACACAAAGACTCACTAGGAGGGTGAGACTCACTCAGAAGGGGTTTTTGAAATTCGACTCTCAAGGGGGTCAAATTGAGGTTCAAAGGTAACGTAGAGAAATCACGCCGAGCCGAAACCGCTGGAGAACATTCATGAAATTTGGTCAGAGATTTTGCATTAGGGGCCGTTCAAGTATTACGTCAGCAAATGTTTAGCCATTTTTGACCCCCCCCACCCAGGAAAAGTAAGCAAAACTCTGACCCTCCCTTGTTAGCAAAATTTCGTCAGCACTGCCCCGTATCTCATAACACATATTGGTGAGATCAGAAACGTACGCGGGAGGGGAGCATAGGGGGTTCGTGTGCTTTCCTTCCCCCCAGACGAAAAAAAACATTTATGTAAAAAAATTTAAAAAACTTAAAACTTCGAAAAAAAATACGTTTATACATGTTATTATAATATCAATTTCTGTTAATATATGTCAATGCTATCTGAAGGGTAAGAACTCGAAATCGCTCTTTAAGAAATTCATTGCGACCCACCCTTTAAGCCATATATAGTAAACCCTTGACCCGCGGACCAAATGTGGTCCTGAAGGTTATGTGATGTGGCTTGCCCCCCCCCCAAACTCAATTTTGCAAAAATGAACTAAGCGGCACATTTACAGATCGCTTAAATGACCCGTGGCACAATTCCAAAGCATTTAAGTGGCGTGGCACATTTTCAGATCACTGAAGTAGACCCGTGGCACATTCAAAGATAACTTAAGTAACCCGCGACACAGTTCCAGAACACTTAAACGATCCGTGGCACATTTAGAGATCCCTTGAGTGACATGTGGCACAATTTTAGAGCATTTAAGCGGCCCTCAGTGCGGTTCTACATCACGCAATTTACCCGCGGAACATTCCCAGATTACTTAAGTGACCCGTGGCATAATTACGGATCACTTGAGTGATGCGTTGCACAGTTACAGGGCACTTAAGCGGCCCGGACACATTTCCTGAGCACTTAAGCGACCCGGAAACATTTAGAGATCGATGAAGTGGCTCTGTAAGGGATTTATCGGGTTTAATTGACTTGAATGGGAGAAGGGCGGAAAAATTTGTACAGCCCACAGGCAACAAAACCATAAAAACTCCCCAGGACTTCAAGGGGAGGCCCCCCGCCCAGGTTGAAAACCACTGGTGTATAACATTAAACTTTTTCTTCTCTGTCTCCAGCGGACGACTGCGAGGAAATCGGAGATTGGGCCTACGTGAATGAAGAGTTTGAACTGGCAGTTTCTTGGCTGAGGGAAGCGTTGCTGCGAAAGGCTCGCGACGACCCCATGTTGAGGAATAATGCAACCGAAATCGTTAAAAAGATGCTTCACTCTGCGTACCTGGTAAGAAAGTGTGGAATGCGTTTTTTTTCTACTTGTTTTTTAAAGAAAAATAAATATCTTCATTTCTCGGACACATTACACCAGGGGTTCTTAACCTACGGGTCGCAACCCAAACTTGGTACGCAGGGGGCGTCCTGAGACGAGTCGTACGAATCCATTTACAATCCGGTTATAAATCTATTTGTTGCACCACTGGTTTCACGGACGTCTTAACGCTTCGCGAGTTGGGATTTGGGATTCTTTGGGACCTTTTAAAAATTTGAATTTGACGAATTCCTGAACTTTTTTGTGAAAATTTCAACAAAATTTACTCTAGAAGTAATTAAAAATTATTTTAAAATTAATTAAAAATTATTTTAAAATTAATTAAAAATTATTTTAAAATTATTTTAAAATTATTTTAAAATTATTTTAAAATTATTTTAAAATTAATTAAAAATTATTTTAAAATTAATTAAAAATTATAGTGAAAAAACAACAAATGCAGAAAAATAGTAATAATAAAAAAATAAATAAAACCTCATTCACACGCAACTGGATTATTCAGGGCTTTGATAAATTGGCCTTAATTTTCACAAACTTAAGTGACCCGCGGCACATCTACGGGCCATTGCGTCACGTTAACGGCACATTACGTTATACAGATCATCTAAGTCACCAGCGGCTCAGTTCCAGGTTACTCAAGTGAACAGCGGAACATTTACAGATCACTTAATTAAGTACCCCGTGACGCTTTTTCAAGCCGAAGAAGTGGCCCGAAATCTCCTAAAGGTTGAGCGCCTTTGCTTTGCACGCACTCCCAAAACAATCGACTGTACGTTAGGTAGAAATTGCATACAACACTTTCCGGCATGCACCAATTCATTCGAGATTTCTCAGAGAAATGTTCATAAGGTGCATGCGTATGGTCTAGGACTACCAAATGTCGAACGCATCGGCTTCACACAGGTGTAGAGGCATACCCGGGGGGGGGAAGGGGGGCTCGGGCCCACCCTCCAAAAGCCAACCACCAATAATTCAATGTTTTTAAATATTTTCGTTAACAAAATGCTTTCTAAATACAACTTCAATCGATTTCTGTTCATTTGAATGCTTTTTGAAAGATGTTAACTCACGATTTCTGTGGAAGAAATTTCTTGAGGAGAAGAAAATACTGAGTTTTCCAGGTATTAGCGATGGTGATTCTTTCCACGTGATCGATTCATTTCAGAGGCAACGGGTGTTGTGTACACACACCTTGGCTTCGAAAGTCTTCCATATAGAAGAAATTGGGTGACGAGAGCCAGCACCTCCTAGAGATAGGCCTCCGCAGTCTGCTTGTGACATCAGTAAGTAGTCCATTTTCCCTCGGCATATTCAGGGAAAAAAATTCCCTGCTCGTGCCAGTATCATCGTTGTGAGGAAAAGAAATGATCGGGCTCAGAATTGGCGATTTCTATGCCCCACATCCAATGACTATGCGGTATTTGTGAGCCAATCAGTAAGGTTCTCCGCCAAAATAAGAAGAAACGAAATAAGATGCTGTGTTTCAAAATGTGGCAAACTTGCTAGGTAGTCTGAATGACAGTGCAGAGGCCTTCTATCTCTATGAGGTGCTGCGAGAGCCCCATGTATTGAGCTGGGCTGTCGCTTCCGGAGATGGCTATTTTATTTCGACAGCATAAACTCTGCGAATACAGGGTATCCCGTAACTCCTAACTCGGCCTTTATCTCGTCAACCGTTCGTCGTAGAGGTATGGTTCTAATTTAAAACTGCTCAAAATGTGTTCAAAAATCACTGTCTACCAGTTTTGAGAGTGAAATACAGTGTGACATAAAATACAAAAATCTTAATTTTTATACGTTTCTCCCCCCCCCCCGCCGTCCTCTAATTTTCAAATAAAAAGCTGTTGCCCTGTCCAGGGCAGGAACTAGAGGGGGGGGGCAGGGGGAGGAACTGTCCCAGGTGGAAAAATTGAGGGGGGGCGGCAGTTTTAGGTGGGAACAAAGAGCACCGTGTTATAGAACTATCGAATTTTGAAGTTGTGGGGGCGGAAAAATAATGTTTGCCCCGGGTGGCAAAAATTTGAATTACGGTCCTGTCTTTCCTAAGGCCAACGAAAAAAATCAGTGCGCAACATTTACCGCGATATTCGAATTCAAAAATTTGAGAAAGAACAGCATAAACTAACAGACGCTTCTTTCCCTCATTTTCATGCTGTTGTTTCCCAACTTTTCTCCAATTTTTGAATTCAAATATCTTAGCAAATATTGCGCATAGAAACATTGATTTTTTTGGGTTAGCTTTAGGAGAGACAGAGCAACAACTTTCTAATTGGAAGTTGGAGAACGGGGGACCGTATAAAAATTTAAATTTTGTTTACTTTGCGATGCACTGCATTTACACTCTCAAAAGGGTGATTTCTGAACACGACGACCGGTCGATGAGGACTTACCCTGTGTATATATATGAGATTGTTTTAAAACTGAAAAAAAATGTGTATCTAAACATGAAGCAAATTATCGAATTCATTATCGTTGAAAAATTTCTCGGACGATCCCTGGATTCAGTTTTTATATAGATTTAATTTTGCGTGAAATTCGCTACAGATTGAAGTCTTAATTTGATTGGTGAAAAACTGGAACTTCTTTTTTTGCTCTTTGATTTCAGAGCGAAAACCGAACGGAATCCCTATTGATGGCTGCGGAAGTCGCAGGTAACGTTTATCATTCCCTTAACGTTTTTTGAAATATTTTATAATTCACGATATGCGCAAAATACAAGGAAATATTAATAAACACACTTAATCGAGGGAAAAATTAAAAAAAAATAAAAAAACGAAAAGAAAATGCCTGAAATCGGTTTTCTTTGCAATATTGTTGATATGTTCAAGAAGTCCACCTCACACACCAGTTGACATTATTTGAACTGGTGGCAGTCGAGATTAGCGTGAACACGTTTGATCACCAAGGGTAAACACGCTTTCAGGCACTACCCCCTCCCATTCAATGTAAATGAGTAGTTGAAAGAATGAAAAATGGCGAATTTGACGCTCTCGTGCTCCGGCGCCCCGGCATCAGACCCGTCCCCATTTGCCGATCTGGTTATCAGGGAAGGATATGGTCATTATATTTTCTTTTTTAAGGCGTACGACTTTGTTTAAAACGCCATTTAAGAAAAAAATATCGATTAATTTTCATTATTAACGAAAGCCCCATTTTTCGTGATTATAAAAACAGGCCTCGTTTTGTTTCTATCGGCCGTATTCACCGACTGAGTGTATCCGCAATCACATGTTAAAGGATTACAGAACGAGTCACGCATTGGTTAAAATCTCGAATTTAACCAATCCGTTTCGATCTCTAATCCTTTAACCTACGATTGCAGTTAAAGTTTGTCGGTGAATACGGCCGTATGTGACGCTTGGAACTAAAGTTACGCACACTTTAGAGAGTTGCATTTTTTTTTTGCATCAAGTAATCCGTGAGTAATAACTGTAAACGCGTTTAACGAAGAATGCTATTTTCGACATTTTACTTGAGTTTGAAACACGATTTCTAAAATTCTATTCGCTGTATCGTTACGAAATTTTAATATGATATTTTGCTACGTATTGCCAAGATTAAGAACGAAAATTTAAGGTCTATCAAATATATTTGTTTAATTACAGGGTTTTATAAACAAAATATAGAATGAAATATCCAAAAATTCATATACGTACATCAACAGATTAGAGTGTAACTTATCATAGAATCTTTCAAATTTTAGTTCATGACCTGCACCATTTCTGGTTAACGTACTGTAAAAATAACAAAACATTCCATTCGTAGAATTTTCTGCAATCGTGTTTGGAATATCGCATGAATTTTGCTTAAAATTTACCGTGAAAATAACTTTTTCATAGAAAATGACTTCTAGTCTAAAATTTACTGTTGTTTTCATCATTTTGGGACACACAAAAACGTTATCAAAGTTCACTCCAGGACTATTTTAAAGATAAATGACAAGAAAGGTAGTCGGATACCTTAACTTTTGTGTTGGAAATATGATTTCTAAAAATGTATCGGTTACATATTATTACAACTGTTTGTGTTAAGACCCAATAAATACTCTAATTTACAGGGTGTACCATGAATACAAATACAACGCCACAACAGGCAAATTGGCCAACGAGGTGGCTGACTTAAGAACATCAAAATTTTTTTGAAATATTGTAAAAATTTGTTGTTTGCAATTTTTTTTGAAAAAAAATTATATTGCGCCATTCATTTTTGAGGTTATGAATCAAAATCTAAGGTCTCACCTTTATTTGTCTAATTACAGTGTTAGTGTTTTTTTACGCGATATGTTAAATGAAATTTCTCAAAGAACTCATTGGTGCATCAACAGATTTGAATGTTAACACATGAGCCTGCCATACAACCCCTTAAATTTTGTATCATTACTTGTATCGGTTCCAACTGTGAAAATAACGAAATATTTCATTTATAGAATTTTTTGCAATCGTGTTTTTCGAATACAATTTCCATTCAAAAAATTAGAATATACTGAAAAGTGGATGTGTTTGATGCTTTAAAATAAATGATATCTTAAAAAATAAACCCCGTAAATCAATGAAAAAAATGTCCATACTCTGAAGACTTGGAAATATCATATATTATTCACACCTTTACTCAAAATCAATGGGGAATATTTAAAAAACATGTTGTAACCATTTACAAAACTAGAATACTCTGGAGAGGCAAAAAAAAATCAAAATATTTTAGAATATCTGTGAATATTTCTTGTTTGTTGTCGCTAAGGGCAAAATTAACATAAAATTTTGGATTGCGCATGTGCTAGTACTATAAATACTTGCAACGAGGAAGTTTTTAGTTAGTTATATGGGGGCTGAAAATGGACAGAAAGAAAGACTTTTCATATTGAGGCTACGGGAGGAAAGCTTAACTTAACAGGAAATTGCCCGTAAAGCAAGATGGTCTCAAAAACATGTGTAAGTAAAATTTTGTGTAACAGTAGTTTTCGGAATATAATAGTAGTCGCAAGCTAGCAACTACAAATCGTCAAGATAGAATTTTGAATAAAATCGTGCGGAAAAACCACTTCAGAAGTTTGCAATTTATTCACAGAGGGAAAGAAGTAAGAGTGACTGCATCATCCTCCACCGCACACTCCGACGAATACATAAATTTGAATTTCAATCGCGTTTTGTGCCAAAGAAAATGGCACTTTTCACCGCCAAGCAAACAACTGTCAGAGTTCGATGGCGCAAAAATGTACTTCCATGGGGTCAGCGAGACTGGGTAAACGTACTTTTTAGCGACAAGTCAATGTTTTGCGTGTATGTATGTATGTATTATCATTACTTTATGCCTGAAACATTGGCTAAACAATGTATGAAACGCTTAGGGAAATTCAATACCTCTGTTATACAGTAGTATGGGGTTGTATGAGCACACGGTGGCCCAGGACACCTGCACACACATTTTTAATGTAACGGTAAATTCCAGTGTATATACCGAGTCTTAGATGATTCCCTGCTACGAAGACATTTGAAGACGATTTCATTTTCCAACAAGATTACGCATCTGGTCATACTTCAAAGATGACAAAGAATTGGCTTAAAGAAAGTAAAATTAAAGTTCTTACCTGGACTGAAAATTCACCAAATTTTAAACCAATAGAAAATCTGTGGGCCATTATGAAGAGACGCCTGCTGCAATTTGCCCCAAAGAACAAGAATGAATTTTTGTCTACCTTGAAATCCGCGTGGGTCAATATCTCTAGCAACGATTATAAAAAACTAGTCAATAATATGCCAAATCGTTTACGAGATGTTATTAAGGCAAAGAGGAATGCCACCAAGTATTGAATGTTTCTGTATTATTCGTTTTGAAACACTTAAACTCTTTCTCTTTCTGGTTTATTATAATTTTTTGAATTAAGTTCAAAAGTATTATAATTTTATGATTTTTTTGGGAAAATGCATTCCCTTTTCTTTTGCGATATATTCATCTACAAACTAATGTTGAATCCGTTGCACTAGTTTGAAATTTGTAAAATGATGTTTTCATAAAAAAATATAACACAAATTTGAAATCAAATTTTGCGTTTTTCGCTATAGTCTAATTTTTTGCACGGGATGTTATATTACATGAATTTTGCTCAAAATTTGACATAAAAATGATTTTATCATTGAAAATTAACGTATGTTGTCCGAAATTTATTTTTGTTTTCAGCGTTTCGAGACACTTTCTATCAAAAAATATTATTAAAGTTCACTCCAGTACTATTTTATTGAAAAGTACTAAGAAAGGTAGTCGGATACCTTAAGCCAGTTCTTTCATAGAAGAGAATATCTGATACGAAGAAAGACAAAACGCCCCTTTAAATGGCTTCGATGTTCTGCATCAAACAAAGAGCCGAAAACTGCTGTTCGAAATTCTTTCTCTCCGTGGCTTTATTCTTGTGAAAAAAAAAGCTTATCGGATGCTTTTTGGAAATCATTCAAATTGTCCAGAAATTAATCTAAGGCGTTGATTTGTTACTCTTTTCATTCAAGACCTGGAGCGATCCGAAGAAGAAGAAGAAGACGATGCTGCCACCATTAAACACAAGAAAATTCAGGAAGTTACTTACCTACTCTGCCGGGGATATCGTTTTATGGTAATGCAACATTTTTTTCCCCTAAATGTTTCTACAGCTATGATTGAGTTTTTGGTGATAGACTGAGGTTGTAGATGGTCAGTAAAGTATTATCAAAGTTGATTATACATTATTTATTACTTACTTTGTACAAATATTACTTATTTTTTTCAGCGATGTTATTCGTTTTGAAAAATGAGATCTCGGATTGTAGAAGCTGTTCTAATTCAGTTATTAAGTTCGGCTTGAAAGTAATGGAAACATCAATGACGCCTCTGATCTCAAAGAGCAAAAATTATAGACGTCCCATTCATAAAAATCTAGTGTTGACCTTGAGCATGCACTGCGCTAATGGAGGCTAATTTCCCATCTCCTGAGCATTAAGTGTTGAACGAAATTGATACAAGGTGTCTATGATTATATTAGCGTTTTCTGGGCTGACTGTGTTTAGCCTTAACCACTCATCAAAGAGCTGTGCGACTTTGAAATGAAGGAATGGAAAATAAAATTGGGGGGGGGGGGAGGAGGAGAAAAGAAGCAGTTCCAAGAATAATCACTAGAGCAGGGGGAGCACAACCTTTTCAGATGTGCCGCATATCATATGCGGTATTTCTGGCGCTCGTGGGACAGGAACAACTTTCTTGTGTGTGTGTATATATATATATCCATACACACATAGAGTGCCATGTGGCTTGCATTGTTTCCCGTGGGCGTGGAAAGCCCAGGGTTTTCCAATCGGGATTCCGTGAGACCTTTTTCTGGGGTTCCGCGGAATCAAAAGGGACGGGATCCCAAAAATCTCGGAACCCTGGTAGCTTCAAAAAAATTTTCGTTACTTGTTGAGGAGGTGTACTCTAAGAAATTTATAGAGAAAATATTGAGGTTGTATCCATCGAACTTATATTACTGGAGGGAGCATCCAGCCACCGCGATGCCGGCTACATCTAACGCAAAGAAATCACGTGACTCGGTGAAAACAAAGCTCGTTTGCCCAAGAAATGTGCAGTTCGGTCTCTAAATATTGGGTTTTAAAGATTAAAAAAAGGATAGAGAACTCATTTCTTAAGATGAAAAAAGATTAAATTATTTATTTCATTTATACTGGAATCATTTCTCTTTCATCAATTCTTGAATTTTTCGTCATTAAATCTGGATTTTCCTTCATTAAATCTGGATTTTCCTTCATTAAATCTGGATTTTCCTTCATTAAATCTGGATTTTCCTTCATTAAATC